>NC_058040.1:7935043-8235043 GCF_019176455.1 Solea senegalensis | reverse complement strand
ATAAAGACCAAACAGAGGTAGAACAACAACAAAAATCACTACAGGCCAAGCATGGCAGCTGTAAGACTGTACACATAGTTTCAGTCACAGACTGTAGCTGAGTACTGAGGTGGGATTTTCCGGTTTGTTCGACTCAGCAAACAACAAGTTATTCACCAGTGTAGTCGCCCAGGGACTGCAGGTTCTGACAAAGCATTAGCATCATGCATAACACAATAATGACACATGACTGTGATGAGACGTGCGATGAAAAGCCCATTATAATAATTATGACAACAAAATAAATGTTGGTAATCTGTCAGCAATGACGAAGGTGCAGATAAAAGAATAAAGCCCCAGTTCAGTGTCATTGAGATTCATAGAAAATGTCAAACTGGAAGAGAATGTAACAATGCTCATTAAGGGATGAGCATTGTTTCAATTTAGGCCAGTGTGCCCAACATGGGACACTATGTTATTGCCTGTATGTGATCAGTAAAATAAATAAATAAATAAAGTGTATTTATCAATGAAAAAACAATAGAGCCATTACGAATACTTGTCTGAGATTCAAGAGATATCGGAGTGTTATGTAAATATTACGAAGAACGAATCAATCGTAGAGAGTGCGGTGAATTCCCTTTCAATTATCAAGGAAAGCTTAAGAAATGGACATAAATAGATGGCGTGTAAAGAATCAAAAATGTTGAAAGTTAAATTCAAACCATGAATACTTTTTCACCTCCGGCCTCTTAGCCAATCCCAGTGAGAAAAAAAAAGGGTCTCAGAATATTAATGTAGAAAAATGTGTACGTGGTGAGAACTTATAGGAAACTATACCGGCACTTAAAGAACCTTATCCTGAGCAAGAAACAAAACTGACTAAATAAATTTGTCAGACATTGACACTAAATCACAGAGCACCAAAAATCAACATGTAAAAGCATGTTTGAGTGTGTGACTGCTCCTCTACACTGCACATTTTATGTTCAAGTATACTCACCATCTACTGCTTGTCTAAGTGCCTCAAGTTTCCTCTGTCTCTCTTTGATCCTGTCATAAGCGCCAGGAAGGCCTGAGCCTACGGACAGGGCTGAGTGGTGGTGAGGCTTCCTGGTCTTGAGCCCAGCAAACTCAGGGTAGAAAGACTCCTTCTCTCTGCCTACAGAGCGGGTGCTTAAGGCACTGCTGCCCCTCCGGGCATCTTCCAATGCCCCAAAACGAAGAGCCTCTGGGTCAATGCAAGCCAAGTCCACAGAGGAAGCCCATGTCTTCTTGGCTTGAGCAGGGCCAGGGTCCCTGCTGTGGAAGGGTAGAGACCTCCGGTCCAGTTCCACTGGCCGGTATTTTTTGTGTGGTTGAACAGGCTGCAGGTAGGGATAGGATTGTTGGTGATGAAGAGAGGGGGCTTTGGAGTAAAGTTCTGTGGGAGACTCAGAGTTGTGTTGATGATAGTCAGACAGGTTATACTGTAGAGCTGCCGCCTCATCCCCCTTCAGCAGGCCCTGGATTGGCAGGGAGCCCATGGAACGACTGAGGCCTCGGTTAAGAGACGTCAGCTCCTGAGTCCTGGCTCGATAACGCTCCAGAACCCTAGGGGCGGCACTCCTACCTGAAAACAGGATAGAACAAGTGTTTGTTTTTTTTTGGTTTTTTTAACCACAATGTGAAAATGTCACAGTTGAGAACAAAGCAAATGGTTATCTTGAATAGTAAAAAATTAAAAAAAGGAACAAGGAGGATATATTCACTCAGGAGAGGGCTGACCCTCTGTTTTCTCCATCAACAACTGCACATGATAAAGACATGCACCAATATTCAAAAAGTATTCAACTGATGAGGAAGAGGAGGACCACTGAAATGTTGGCCCTTCTAATGTGTCACTTAAATAAGTGTGAAGATAATGCGCCACTGACTTTAGACCACACATGTTGTTGGCCAATGTTACAGTGAATTTCTGCTGCCTCAAAGATGAATCATTATTGCAATAAATGTAACCTATGTAAATAACATAGGTTTGAATAATGTTGCTCTTGTATGAAAGTAGAGGAAGTCAGTTGTGGTTTTAAAGAAAACATCAAACGATTGTTAAACATGCTGAATAAATGCAAGTAGTGAAAAATTATAAATTGAATGAAATCATAATAAGTCAAGATACAGCTCCCCATTGTGGCTCATAATAAAAATGGACAGGCTTTTTAAGTGACTCGCATGAAATTTTAATGTTTTTCTCCATTCACAATTATCACAATAATAGAAATTCACCACAATTAACTTTTTGTTCGTGCTTTTTAATCACAAAGAGTGATGATATCATATTCTGTCCCATCATCATGTACAAGTGTATAATCCATTTGCTGGCCAGCAGCTTTATGAAGGCAGACATCTTGCATTTCCATGTTACTACAGTAGCCTGACCTGAATGAACAAACAAGCCAAACCATGCACTTTTGAAGTTTTGAAGTAGAAGCTTACTATGCAAAGGAAGAAGGACAACATCCTTCCTACCTTCCTAACATGCACATAGTTCCCTAATACACTTGGGAAAGGGAGGGGAGGGCGGAGGGGCATTTCTTACTATCTACACTCTCAACATTCAGCGAGATGATTTCTTACATCTTGAATTCAAATGCAAATTTTATGTTAGGCCCTAAATACAGATTACATGTTTATGTCATGTTTACTCCACATATTCAAGAGCAAGTAGGTATTTGCCGATATGATCAGATATTGGCCAGATTAAAATGTAAAAACTGAACTTATTGTATCATTCAAAAAGGGTCTATAATGACTGTAACAAACTGATAAGGTTGTCATATCGATATCGGTATCAGACACAAACAGCTACATCATGCCATCCCTAATCCCTAGCAAGGGATTAGCATTTAAAGCTGCAACAGGCAGTTTCTAGGAGGAGGCTGAAATGCAGCTGCCATGATGAATAAAGAAAATTAAATATCTTACAAAGACACAAAAACATAAGAAAAAGCAATTGCTGCTCTAGTACCTACTCTCTCTGTGCACATCTGTTTTGTTGAGTAGCTAATTTTGTCTGCATTGCTTAAAAAACAATAAAACATGCTGCACCACAATAACAACATTTTTTGCCAGACATCCAGCCCATCTATTACTGCGTCTTTTTTTAATATTGAATAATGGATGTCGGTTTCTTAGACTGTATAAAAATCTGCCAACGGGGCTGTGGATTTTAAGAGACGGAGATAAACAGAAGGCAGACATGAACACGAAAAGACCAAAACAAAACAAGGACAAGCAGGAGGAGACGTCGAGTCGTGTAGAAATGCTCCATGTGGTAGTTTAATCTACAAAGCCAATGTTTGGTCTTAATACTTCAAAGACAAACTGTCTTCCAGAAAGACAAGGACTAGATCGAGTGAAAAACAGGATGTCTTTTATTTATTTATTTTTTTCCAAAAGCTTTTGTGGACTTAATACATGTGTGGTGCCGCTGGACTACAGCAGTGAAGAAGTGACGACGTAAAATATCCAACACGAACAAAGAGACAATGACTGAAGTCCCTTAATAGCAATCACAACTCGAAAACACTGGAATACAGAAGGGAACATGCCGCTCCTTGAGAAGAAAGACTCTGAAGAAGTGAGTAATACTCTTTGCATGTACTTTCCCTAGGGCTGGCTGGTGCTCAACCACGGAAACAAAGCACTGATACAAACAGCAGACCAGCAGCTTCACTAGTGTCTCCAAAATATGCATCTGTAATCAATGCCATGCCATGCTTACATAATAGCAACGATAGCCATGTTTGCGCTCAGCTCTGCTTTCCATGGCCTGGAAGAATGCCGGAGTTCTCTGAGAAACCACTGGGAGGATTTGGTCATATTTTCCTGAATCAAATCCGATTCAAGGTTGTTGCACTGTGTTGTTCCGTGTCTACAGTTATGAACAGCTTAACAACCAGGGAAACCATTTACATCCCAATGAAACAACACTAATATAAACAATGCTAAATATGAATAAGACAACAATCACACACTGTAAACTCACCTTTTTTTAAAATCAAGAAAGAATAATGAAATAAAAACCCACTATACTCTTCCAAATTAAATTGGAATATTATTTACATTATCTTAACTTATCTGGGGTCAGGTTGCTCCTAGTTCCCAGCTGTGATTTGTTGTTACTCACATGAAGATTACCATAGGTGAACAGTTATAGCATGGCCTCCATTATGCTGATTTGACAATAGAAGGCAGATATACACCACTGGCACCCAAGACATCTAAATTATTATGTAAATAAATGACTTCCAACAACACTGAAAAGTTCTTTTGACAATACACAAAGCAGATACAGCTTGTGTACGTGTGAAAGAGTGAGAGTTAACACTTCAGCTCATCTTACCTGAAGGTAAGCCTTTGCCCCTCAGTCTCTCTCGAATCTCCTTACTCCTCTCAGGTAGAGACTCTCTATCAGTCAGCAGACCGTCCAGCTGAGAAAAAGTGGAAGAAAAAGAGAAAGAAAAACAAATAAGGGGTCAGAGAATCTTAAATCATTTTATGGCAGGTGCATATTTTTGGAATTAAGAACATGGTGAAATAGACAGGAATGTTGACTTTGACCCACATAATAATAATAAAAAAAAAGATTGCGTACCTGAGAAAGGCTGCCAAGTACCAAGCGAACCAGTTTCCTGACATAGGAGAAGGGGGGGTCACAGCTGGAATTTCGGATGTGTTTGCTGCAGATGTCCAGCACCGTGCGCATCGACATTCGACTTATGGTAACATCATCACACATGTTGAGAAGTAGGCTGTTTAGATGTTCCCCCAACTTCATCGGCTGCATCACAAACACAGTGACCGTTAACATACAGTAACAGAAGAAGAAGTGTCTCTGCATCTCAAATCTGTTTTGACACGCTGGCTTTCTTTGTGTTCAAATGAGACGGGACTAAGCCTTGCCACCTTGGCACGAGTCCATTACCCTCTTTAAACATTTTGTTATGCCTTAACTTGTAACCTTCACTGGTATTAAATCATTTGTCCATCAAATCATGGCACCACATACAGGGTTTTAGCTTGTGTTTTTCCATTGTGAAGATATCTGGCACTGGTGCTAGTGTCTCAGGGTGAATAACATTTTTTTTCACAGTGCTTACACTTCCAAAAGATTGTATTCATTTCTCTCTTATCCTCTCCATCGCCTGACTGGACAGGGCAAGTGAGAGGTGTGGGTAAAGGTGTCAAGTCGTCCACAGCTTTCTCACAACTCAGCAGCACTGTTTATTATAATCTCACGATCGAAGGGTTCAACACTACTGAACCATTTAACTTGAATCCATTTCAAAACTACGCCCTGTCCAAGTTCTCTTTTATACTTAGAAACACATGATAAATTTGGAAACTGAAAGGGACTGAACATCTGTTTCACTCAGTACATTTCCATGCACACTTAAGGCCATTTAATTGGACTAGCGCCCTTGTTCAAATAAACACGCACTAGCGGAAAATCAATTTACTGAATTTAGTATATCTGACAATGGCAATATGCCTCCCTTTCAGCTCGTTAGCATTTGGCTTTTTAAGGTTCACCTCTTATCTCACAGACCATAACAACTTTCAAAAACTTTAGCTGGTGGCTAGCTGCTGAACCCACGTTGAGCGGTGAATTGCCCATCTTTAGATTTCTCACTACATTTTTTTGCCTCATCCACGCTGCTTCTGTATAGTTGAGTCGACACCGAGCACAAAGAATTTTGTAAGACAATAAGTGTATTTTTTTTTTCTTCCATCAAGCAAACTATGACTATATCTAAATAGCCAAGGTTTGCACTTCATGACTTTAATTAAAATTCCTTTTCTACTAAACATGCATAAGAGACAATGACATGTTCTATTTCACCTCGTTTTGTTACACTCTCCGCAGCTGCCTCAAGCAGCAGCCACTTAAAGGATGAAAGAAAAGGACGTGATCAAAGTGGATAAACCCTCACCTCTTAGGCAAAGTGGAGTGGGGAACAAACTTGCGTGTGATTTACGTTGTGTCAAACATGTGGGCGGAACCTTCTCACAAATGTGAACACACTGTGCGGATTGTGTTTTACACCGGGCGTGCTCTTCACCCATTGAGGGACAGTATATTCCAGTGCAGTGGCATGAGTGAGTGCATGGCAGCTTGCACAAGATCAGATATTCAGATATATATTTTGAAACTATTTTTAAATGGTAGGTTCTCATTAAAAAAACAGTGTCTGCTTCCACTTTGGCAAGAGGGAATTTCATAAAAGTCAAACACTGATATCCTTAAAATAATAACTGGTATTGATAGGTTTTACAGTGTTTCTTTGGGAGATTTTTAAAAACACTATCCTCTTTTTCTTGTGACCGACATGTTGCGCAAATCACTGACATGAGTAAAACTATTAAAGCTACTTTAGGTGTGTCTCATTCTGTGACAACCATCGTTAATTATAGTAGTTCTCAACACGTCAAGTGAACTGATGTCATAATATTTGTCTCCAGTCACATCACATGAGCACTAGTGTGCAAGAAACAAGTTTATTATTGCTCAATGTTAATAGTCTAGTGCTTTGGATTGTAGTGCTAGTCAAGGTTAGTTTTTATTCATATTTTTTAAAAAGATGGAATGTTTAAAAAACAGTTTACAGCCATTGATTCAATTTTATGTTGACACCAGACTAAGGGACTTGTTGAGAGGGTAATATTGACGTGTTATGATGAATCAAATAAGTACTTCTCAATGTTTCAATTGTGTTGCAAAACAATGACAGAAAGCACAAAATAAAATACTAATACCATTTAAAACAAGTTCCCATATTACTATATACTGTTTAAACAATTATTATTACTCTCTCTATCTGTTTGGAGGAAAGTATGCATTTGTGATGATGTACCTGACTTTGGGGGATCTCATAATCTGCTCCCCAGAACAGGGTCATCCCCAGAGAGTACATGTGCATCTGCAAAAGAAAGCATCACTTGAACCCAAGAGCCAAGATTAAAAAAAACAAAAAACATTTTAAAACAGATAAACAAATAGAGTACAAGAAGAAAAGACGAGCAAACGGTTTTGATGCTGTCAGATAAAACTAGGCACTGACCCCTTCTAAAATAAGTCTCTTTGTGAAGGAAAGACAGAGACAGGCTTGAGCTCAACAACTGCTGGGTTGTAATAAAAGGAATTCATTCTTTTTTCGGGTGGAAAGAAAAAAGAAAAAAAAAAACAGGGGCTTTCAGTCTAAATCCAAAAACATTTTTCCATTTCCCTCTCCTTATTACCGTGCACTCATTACTTGGAGAGAAATCACTTCCCCTGAATGTTGGGCTTGGTAGAGGGAAGAATAATTCAAGGATTGCCAAAGAATGCAACATAGCCGTCAAGGTCTTTTAGGAACAAATCTCACAGTACAGATTTAAAGACACACACACACACACCTCCAGTCAATGTGGAAATTTTCAAAGCCACGCACATAAAAGCAGCGATACCACTGCATATGATGAAAAAGTGAATGGAAAATCGTGGCATTTGCAGCTGACGTATATCTAACCAGTCTGTGATAATGAGAGAAGCAGATTACATTTTCTACACTGAAATAACTCAGCTGGGGAGACAGGCCTAGGGCTGGAAAACTGACTCAGCACAAACAGTGTTGAGGTCTGTGGGGCTGTGCCAGAAACAGGAATCCAGTCATGCAAGCCTTCAGCTCTTCTACCAGAGGGGCAGAGTTAAATAGTGGGGGTGTGGTTCTGAGACTATGTAAATGAGGCTATTTATTACACTGCAGGAAATAATATGGCTTTTCTCGACATCAAAACTATATTGGACCTGATGTGCTCCAACACCCGATTATCCCATCACAACAACAGAGGGATTTAATAGCCACAGCTCCACACATAATCGCAGAGAACATAAAGAGGCCAGATGTATTGGATGAAAAAGTTCACAAACAGAACAGAAACGCTATTAACATGTAACATGTAAACATGTGGAAGCTGACAACAACAACAACAGAAGTTGCTACTACTGGATATTTTGCCAGTTTGTGCATTTTTACATGTTATTTGCCTCAGAGACCACAGAGGGAAGACATTTAGTGAGACATAAACAATATAAGGTATGTGTAATACATTTATTGTATTATATTTTGTGGTTCCCACTTCCTGGTTTGCCTTGCCACGTCACATATTTTATATTGTCTGACTTCATGAATTGGAACGCAGCCTATGTTGTTCTCCTTTAATTGTTGTTGATATTGTTTTTGTTTTTCTTGCTCCTTTTGTTATCTTTTAAAGTATAACAAAACAAAGGTTTAGTGAAATGTACAAGCATTAACAAAAGCTTTGGAAAGCAAATGTAATGCACACTACTTGAGAACAACAAAATATGGACTTCTAAGATTCTGGTACTAGATGAGTAGACTTTATACCTTCTCTATGTCAGAGACTGAAGACAAGGAAACCCCCTCCAGGACCTCTGGAGCTGTAAACGCTCTTAAGTCCTGCTGGGTGACATACTCGTCCATGAATGAGATGTTGCCAGAGGGCATGAGCAGGAGGGACCAAGGAGAGATGATGAAGCCCATGGCTGCAGGGTCTGGAGGAGGGAAACACAAGTCAGCAACTGCAGATATGATCAGAATCAAAGGGGGAAAAAAAGGAATAACACACAGATTTTATTTATTTTAATTCTTTGCTATAATCGCACAGACACGCCGGTAAAGTAAAGTGTCGTATTAAAAGCTCAGCACCAGGTTCAAATTTTGTCTAAGCATTTACACGCGTGGACCTATCCAACCACAGCGAATGTTTCTCTCTTAGGATTTTGGCGTTAATGGAAACTCAAGACGATTGAAGTAAACAAAAACACATGTTGCTTTCTTTGCCTGCATGAAAATAACTGTAGAAGCATGGAGGCAGAGCGGAATGGCTACACAGCGTAATTCTCTTTTCCTACAAACCCGCAGCCAGTGCTATGGTTAGAGAATGTTTTAAAAATACACAAAGGAATGTTTGAGCAGCGCTGCAAAATTCTTTTCTTCGACTGAAGCGAAACTCTGCGCACAGAAACGAACAGAGGAACTGAATTTGAGGCACTGAATATCTGCTTTCAAAAGCTGGAATTTACTATGTAAATAAAAGTTTCCTGTTTAAAACTTGTGTGAGCATTTGGAGATCTCACTTAAAAGTGGACTGGGTTACTAGGTGTAACCCACACAAAACTTTAATCTGAATAAGCAAAACCAGAGCTGAGCAGAAGCGCATGACTCAGCCTAAGCACATTTTGTTTTTCTGTGGGTAACGCATTAAAAAACAATTTCATCAACCCATACACATTGATGGATCTAATAGACACAAACTATTCAAAAATCACACCTTTAGTCTGTGTCATTTGATTACCCTGAGACTTCAGAGAAAACTAGACCACACACTTCAAGTTCTTTATCCCATAACAGTGTGGTTTGCCAGCCTGATGAGCTGTTCTATACGTACTTTCTGTGTCTGAGCTTATTAGAAGTTGTAGTCACCGGCTGTCCGATAATGTTAACACTCAAACACAACTGTGTGCAAATGCATTCAATTCCCAAATAATCACATCTTTACCAACAGATATGGAGTAGTGGGTGAGCCCAGCAATGTGTGGAGCACAGGAGCAAACAGCGGGACAGACAAGAGAAACATGTGAGCATGTAAGACACTACTTTTTATACGGCCCTAAATATTGTGTAGATGGGTGGAACTCTTCTAACAAATCAGAAATGTTCACACATCACTTATTTAAACAAATCATTCCTAAACAAATACAGTAACTAACTGCTACTGTTAAACCTCAGGGGAAAAAAAGAAAGCACTTGTGGTGAAGTGTTTGACGACGTGACGCCATTCACAATGTTTGAGTCCAGTCAAATGTACATTACCTCCTTTCCTCCACAGTGACTGTCACCACACAGGGAGAAAACTAAAATACATGCACAGCTTGAAGTTAATCTTGATTTATCTTTCAAGAGTAAACCAGCAAAAAAAACAACCCACCACCTTCGCCATTAATAGCTGACTAGGTCATCTAACAAACTGCCCAACAAATGAAAAAAGTTTAAATGGCTGCTGTCATTTATCCACTCTTGTGGTAAACATACTTCTTTACATAGCTCAGTGACTATATAATAGCTGGTTCTAACATCTGCTCTTCAGATTTTAGCTTCACTCAGCAGTCTAAAACTGTACGTGTACACGAGAGGCCACAATTTACCCAGGATAGCTACACAACTACACACTGAAGGAAAAAGGGGGACTTGTTGACAATCGCAGTCACGGAGGATGAATAATCAAAAACACTACAAAATATCCAACCTCGCATATTGCCCAGAACATTATCTCCATTTTAGACAATCGTCTTGTCATGAACTCTGGGGGAAAAATCTCACAAACACTTCACACTGATAAGGAGGGAATTCCTACATCATCTCAGAATTGTTAGTGATGGGATTAGTCTTCAGATGTTGAAGTTCGTCAAGCTGGTTTATTCAGAAACACACAGCCAAGTCTAGTGTTGCGCAAGTCTGGATAACTGATACATCCCTCCCACGAGCCCTCTTGTCAAAGTTCTGCTTCAAAACACCGGAGGACGCCGTGTGTAGTAGAACTGGGAATTTTGGCTGCACTTTCTCTGACATTTTTTCAAAACTTGCTCGCTAGGTTCTGGCTATCGTCTCTGCTTCAGCTGTGTTCATCTGTCCGGCGTGTTGTGAAAACTTCAGTCACA
Organism: Solea senegalensis; assembly: GCF_019176455.1. Lineage (NCBI taxonomy): Eukaryota > Metazoa > Chordata > Actinopteri > Pleuronectiformes > Soleidae > Solea > Solea senegalensis. The sequence goes on along the minus strand of NC_058040.1, from coordinate 8,224,302 downwards.
CATTGCGAGAGCATGGGCAGGTCAATCGGTTTGTGACTGACAGGTAACACGGCAAAATATTCCATATGTTTTAAATTAAATGACCAGTGGTGTTTATTTCAGTATCGTGAGGGCTACAGACACCGGATTTCTTTGTGGACAACTTTAATTTCTGATGGCTATCGGGACAAAAAGGAGGAGATCAACAAATAAAAAAAGTTTTGGAAACTTTTATGCAGCTCTGAAATCCTCCGCTGACTCACATCCTGCCTGATGTCCCCAGAGTTAAACCTTCTTTAGTCACCCAATGCTACAAAGACACTGTCACAGGACACAGGACATGCATGCCCCCACACACAAATGATTTGCACAATGATTAAAGCACACAAGAACAAAACCTTAGGTAACTATGCGATCTGCAATCCTGTTAATGACGCTGAACCAGTTTGGAACAAACGGACAGCTAAATGTTTGTGTGTTTGAGTGTTTTGAATTTACGAAAAAAATAAATCTAAGAGTAACTTGAAGGGATGGTGGTTGTAAAAGGTATTGACACATTATGAGCATCACATTTACTGCCTTTTTCCCCTGAATCAGCCTGGAAGCCAAACACTTAGTTATGATAAGGCTGCCTGCAGGGACAAATAAAAAACTTATTTTAGCCATGTAGCAAAGGGTTCATTTGATAAAATCTACACCTGCTAAGATCTACTGTAACGTACAACTATGTTCTCTGCTTTATCTCACTGTAGACAGCTTTTTGGAGCTGGACACTCCAAAAAAATTGTAAACCACTCATCCTCCCACACCATTTTTTGGACTCACAAGGACAAAGGAGCTGCAGTCTTGTTTGGTCAGTTTGTGTCATCAATGTAAAATCAAAGGATTTCCAACTTTAAGTCATAAAATATAATGCATTTGAGTGTACTGATGGAGGCAGCAGTGGATTAACAACTCATGGTGCCATGGAGTAAAATGTCTAATTTTAAACTCCAGGTTCCAGCCTGAGTGTAGAAATTATTCCGCAAGTCTTTTTGTATTTTAACTTCAGTCTCGGCTCGTAGCCATGTTATTAGTGAAAGCAATTGTCCGGGTCCCAGGCTAGTTCATGGAAACAGCTGTGAATTCAGTGTTGATAACTTTTCAGTACCATATACAACTCCACTTCAGATAATCTATAAAAATGAAACTATAAATTGAAAACAAAAAAAAGAGAAAGACAATGTGTCTATATAGCAAAGCAAAAAACGTGTTAAAAGAGAAAAGGTTGTGTAAAAGAAAAAGAGGAACAAGTTGAGTGGGGCTGAGTACTGTATGAAAGAAAGACAAATCCATGAGGTCTGTGAGCATGTAAAAATATTTCTAGGAAATGTCCCTACAGACTGGATTCCACATGTTCAAACCTTTGTGGAAGAGTTCCTGGAGGCTCTCCACACTCTGGCTGAGCACTGCCCAGACCTCTTCCTCCTGGAGCGGACCTCCTCGAACCTCCAGGGCTTCTGCCAGAGACACATGCATCTTCCCTGCGCAGAGAGTGACAGAGAGACATGTGATCAACACCAGGAAATAACCCTGACAATAAATACAGATAAATGGACACAAATAAGCTTTAATCATAAAAGAGGGGGGAAAGCACATATTTTTCTCCAGTTATACAAGAAGGGAGTCAAGTAAAATAACATAAAATCATGCAACAGATCACCTCACATCTCTATTCACAGGAACAGCATAGTATTCTATGTATTTCATGATTAATCTACTGTAGGTAGGTCCCAAACACAAACACCAGTCCTGATCAACATTTCTTCTTTTGCACCAGCCTTTCTCACCTTGTGAGTGTGGAAGTGTGTTTTCTGCATCACAACTGTTGTTGTTCAAGATGTCGAATGCTGAGTAAAGTAATTTTGTTTTATTGTAACAAATTGAATTTCTATGTGGAGCAATGTGCCGTTTCCAAAAGTAGTGTCTCTGCATTTGAGAGCTTTTCTACTCCAAGGAATCTTGGCCACAAAGAAGGATCTCTTGTATCGAAAAGGGTAAAAGTGATTTATTTTATCTTATTTATGTTCTCTGAGACGAGACGTGTTTCAAATATAAGATGATATGTTCACTTGAAAAAAAATGAAAAAGTTCATACATACAGAGTGGAGGTGGAAGTGGAGGTGCACTGCCAACCTCAACAGACCTTTTCACAATGACAGAGTATTAACACCAGCCTTCAACCAACGAAACGGTGCTGTGGTCAATTATCCAAAGAGAGCACATGCAGATTGAAAGCATATATAAACGGATATCTACTTTCAAGGCTCACAAGATGTGAACTGTCACATGCAATATGTGCAGTAGGGGTGGGAATCACAGGGTACCTCGTGATACGAAAAGATTCACGATACATGGCCCACGATACCAATAATATCACAATACAATGATTCATTGATATTCGAGATATTGCACACAATCATATAGTAATCCATCACGATATCTGTCTAAATGAAGATAAAAACATCTGCTTAAAGTCAATGTATTGAACATGGATGGGGCATCTCTTCACGTAGCTTTCTCCGACATTATCCCGCTGTAAACTCCCTCTTCTTTGCCAGGTAACTTCTGCCCAACTCATTTATTTCAGCAGCGCCACCGTGAGGAGACATGAAGTAGCGACGCCAGGCAAGTGAAACTGAGAGAGACGGTTTACTTTAGAGTGCCTTAAGCGATATTTTCCTTGTGCAATATGACGTAGTGAAATGTAGGCTAGCAGCAAGGACAAATGCATAAAATCAGGGCAGACTGGTCTGATGTGTTGCGTGTGCATAGAGTATGTCAAAGTTGTAAAGCAAAATATCCAATAAAATTCTGCTAACATTCCAGAACTTCATTCTAAAACTACAAAGCATTTCTGCACAGCACCTGAAATTAACAAAACTATAGTGAGTGATTTTTACCACTCTGGAAAGAAAGTATAATTTATTGACCCTAATATCACATATGTCTGAAATCATGCACAACTTCAATAACAAGCATACAGAGAGGGTGGATGGAATCAGGGCAACACCAGCCAACTGGTGCTGAAGAGCATGGGTTCTGCCACCAGATTAAACTAGAGAAAGCACTCAAGAGAGCTTAAACCTCCATCAAGTCCGCTTGGTTTTCATATCTGAATCACCAACAATATCTAAAACTACCCAAAAAATGTCAACAAAATCCATTTAAACTGTTTGAGCAATGCTGCTCAAGGACAGACAGACAGCAAAAACATAACCTTTTTGACAGAGATAATGACCAAGAATAATAGCTGCCATACAGCTCAAAAGGATAAATCCAGGAAAGTCAAATTAACCAAAACAAATCAGAAATCATGCTGCTTTAACTTTCAAACTATGCATGGTACGATTATATACAATAACCTACATCTACTTTTACTGTTCCTCCACTTAACATGACAAAAAAATGTTTTGATTGTCATCGATGATATTTCTCAAAGCTTAGCACACGATGAGGGAAAAAGAAATAGGCATGGCACAACAGAACAAGAAAATGTGTTTTTGGCCGGACACCAGTTCCTTTCTGGGTCAACTGAGAGAAATTCATAATTTTTACAACTGACATCTTTTCTGATGTTTTAAACTAATGTCACTTTTCCTCCAAAAGCTTAACCAGAGGACATCTGGCTGTGTCCTGAGATATTGCCACTGAGGCTTTTGCTAACAGCAATGCACCTGCAACGATACAGTCACGGCAGAGGATGTAATTACATGTGGACACTGGACAGTGTTGAGTTTGTCTTTTCACATGTGGCATTAAAATGTGTGCTGAATGCTTCTCCTGTAACCACTTGTGATCATGTCTCACTTCCCTGCTCTGAATGCAAATATTAGTGTTACTATTACTAGTAGTGTTTGAGGAAACCAAATGACTTTAGATGGAGGTTTTTATCCAGTCAGAGTTTACAGATGTGTACTATGAAACTGTGTGTGTGTGTGTGTTTGCATGTTCTCCCTGTCTCTGGGTACTCTGGTTTCCTGCCACAGGCCAAAAATATGCAAATTAGGTTAATTGGACACTCTAAATTGACCGTAGGTGTGAGTGTGAGAGTGAGAGTGAATGTTGTTTGTCTAGTAGCCTGAGCAAAATAAACATTCCAAAGCTCTTTGTATTAATGGGTCACTAACATCATCAGTGTCAGTGAAATTTAACTGGAGGCAATACCTGAAAGAATATCCTGTCTACTAATGTGGTTTGGGGGAAGAGAGTAAATGAGTAAGCATGTCACAGGCCTAGTTGTTAATGCAGGAATGCAGGTTAACCATTCTAGTAAATGGGAGGCTTGGAGTGAGAGGCGAAGTGGGTTACTACCCATCTTGCTCATTACCCATGAGAATGGGGAGAGCGGGTGTTGTGAAGACTGATTGTTTTGTGGCCCTTGTTATTTCAACAGAGACCTACAGTGGAATGTTTTTATCCGCACTGAGACTGCTGTGCAGGCCAGCTACGCTCTCATTGGACTATGGTCCTACTCATTATTGAGGGGGCTTAGGAGGCATCGGCCCAAAACAGCAAGAGCAGACAGCCTTCACCACATCACCGCCTCATTCTCTCTCACTCGCTCTCTCTTTCTCTCCCCCCTTTTCAAACAGTGGGGATGTTTGTTTCTAGGTATTCCCATGTATTCCCACACTATAACTTAGAGCAAAAACTTAAAAGGGGCTTAGAGTGCTGCTGCAGCAAAGTGTTTGAAAGTTAGTCACAAGGATTTTAAAGAAAATAATCCTGGAAACGTGATAGCACTCTTAAACTCTGCACTTAAGTGAGACTATTCCTTCCCTCCCACCTTCCTGTCTGTGATACAGCTGCAAACCATGAAATGATTTCAAACACCATCACCTGAAACATTGCTCTATGGCTAACAATAACCCAAAATGTACGAATGATTTTAGTTTCTGTTGCTTTCATTAAACTTTCATCTCCCCAAATGTGCCAGGAACACAAGAAGCAGAAACAGCCTGCACAGCTTTCTCCCTTTTATCCTAAATCTTTGAAAACCAGAGTGACTGCACTTTTCAGGGAAATCACCCATTAAAAACACACCCGATTCCACTTCTACTTCCAAAAGCATAACTCATAACACAAGATATCAGAAGGAATTTGCTCGTATCCTCCAAATATCAGCACTGTGGTCTCAGCTGGCAAAAACATTTGGAACAGAGGCTGGCAAGAAGAGGACCCCTATGCCAACATAGAGGTGAAAATCTTCCTAAAGTTAGGAGTGCCAGGAAAATTCAACTACAAACTCTGAGTGAACCTCTATTCCCAGAATCATACTGTATCATGCAGACTCCAAGCACACGATTCAAATTCAAAACACACGTTGTCGAGGAAGACCTGGATCACAGTGTCTTTTAAACCAACAGGACTGATGATGCAAGAACTTGTGTTGTCAAAATGCAAACCGAAACCAGACAGTGGGCTAGTGTGATGGTAAAGTGTAAACTTTTCCGCTATGAATATACAACATCTGATATATCCTTGCTGCAAATGTGTAAAGGAAAAATTGTATCACAAACTGTATTTACAGATGTGTCTTCCTCAATCTTGGGATGAAAACAGTAGCGGGAATAGAGCACAAGTGGTGACTCACCTCAATAAAAGGGCAAACCCAGGGGCTGGTTTTCATTAACTGTACCCTACTTACAACTGGGGCAATTTGCTTTGACATGCTTTTCCAGATTCTCTTACAATGATTAAAACACAGGCATTTTTCTTTTTGAGGGACACAACATTGCCCATTACATCACTGGACCGAGTGTCTTCCAGTTGTGGAGCAGTCGTGTGTGATTAACCAGTAAGCCACCCTGGATGTTTAGTGTCTCAGCACTGTCAGGGTGAGGAACAGCCAGAAAGGACTATTCCATGATTTCAGCCCAGTTCTGGACCGACAGCCCTCACTTCTCATTTTGGTCTCAACCTCATCCGCTCCATTTCTCTTAATCACAGGGTTACTGCGAGTACCGTGACATGCAGAGCATGGTTTTGCAAAAACCTCACTCCAACCCCCCTTCTTCCCTTCCAAAAACACAAACCCAACCCACTGGCTATTTTTCCTATGAACATGCTCACTCACACACGTCTCCATCAAATCCTCCTTGGATAGTCAGCTTGCCCAGTCACACAGCATCCCCACTTTCCTCTTCAGTCTCATATCTAAACCCTCACGACCTTTCACCTTGAAGCAACTTCATTACTATTCTATGTAATGAAGGGGGATGGGGAATGGGGAACAAGACTGACTTAGTTCAACCCCTCCATAAAACCTTCAAACTATGTCCATATGACTCATTTCTTGAAGTTCTGCTACACCTTGTATCCTGCCCCAAAAATTTAAAAACGCAGCTGGCTCCGTTTTCATTTGAAAACGTCAGGGCTGCATTGTAATATGGATGAGCAAAATCTGAGACTTTTGACAACAATGATGCAGTTTCTCACATTTGCCTCTGGACCGGTTCTTGTCTACCACAACCTGACTCTCAGCTGTTCACCTTGTTGTCAGTCTACAAAGAAATCCTTCTGCTTACTTTTCACCCTTTTTTGTTTCTTGTTAGTAATATTCTCTAGACTACACAAATGGCTGCAGAGGAGATGATAATCTTCCTGTTTAGACCAGCATGTAAATGCCCAGTGTGCCTGAACGGTGACATGACAGACGTGTTAGTAGGGATGCAGATTACTGAGCTAAAACGTTAATCTGAACATAATGTACTTTGATAATTTTTGTCTGAAAACATGAATCTGTCCTGACACATAATGAAAGGCAACATGTTTGTTGGTCAGAAACACACAAACGGTGCAGGTGGATGAACATAAAGGAAGTGTTTGTTATTTTAATACTGATGTCTGCCCGAAAGGAAATTAATTGTATGGTCAAATACAACAGAGATTAAAAGCTCTGTCAGAGGATCTTTGTAGCTCAAAGAAAGCATCTGAGGCCAACATTGTGATTTGTACGTTAGCAAGAACTTAGCACAAGAGTGAAGTAAACAAACATTTTTTGTCTCAGTTTAGATTACATAATCATGACTTTAATACTGATTAACATAACTGTGGTAACCACTTTAGCCATAACTGAGATACACTATGCTGTTTACACATTAAATCTGAACAACTAATCTTTTGCGTTAAACAACGCAATTAGGATATCACAGTGGCTGCTATTTTATTATTCCTAGGACCCCCTCCAAGACGAGATGATACATCTCAATGGGTTTACAATAATAAATAAAGTGATTGAAAGCAAACAAGTTTGAGTGCGAAGGCCCATAGTTTGATTGTGTCATCTTTGTTGAAACCTCGAATACAAAAACAGCAGCACTCGTTCGCATGTTAGCACTTCATACTGTACATTAGTAAATGTCAGTAGACACAAATATCGTTCAATTTATATATTTTTTTCACCCAAATGTAAGAATTTATATATCCTCAACTGAGGCCCACATGTAGTACCTCCAAAGACCAACAGCGGGCCGCAGCCCACACTTTGAGAGACACTTTAAAACGGCGTTTTTTAGCCTCAACACAAACCGACCGAATGCCTCAGTTTTCCCGGTAGAAGCTGCCGACGGTCACGTCAAAGTTGGCAACAACACAATAAAGTTAAAACACATTCACACGACCTTCTTTTCTTTTATCAGCTAACAAGAAACTTACCGGACGAGGAAAGCTAGAGAGCGAGTTTCGGGGTAAATGTGGATGCTCCGGCGAGGTTGCTATGAGTGAGCACACGAACGGGACCAGACGCCATCCCATCCACAAAGCAACATCTTGGAACGTTCAGCAGCAGAAGCGAGGCAACAGGTTAAAGCCGCCGATGAATATCCACTGCACCGCAGCTACTCTTTTACGAACAGTTTTTTAAAAAAAAGAAAGAAAGAAAAATTAAAAAATATACATAAACAAATCTGTTCCTAGGAAACTGCTCAGAAGTCGTGTTTGACGGCGGCGACGCGGCATCGAGCTGCCGTCCTGTGCAGCCAAGTTACCATTACTGCTGAGTGAGGAGCTCAATAACCCCTCCCTCCCTACCTCAGAGAGAGAGAGAGAGAGAGAGCGAGAGAGAGAGAGAGAGAGCGCGTGGGCAGACTGGAAGTAACCAGACACCTTACTATGGCTGTCTATTGGCTCCTGCTTAGGGACTGTCATTTAACCGTTTCCATAGTAACACACACACATACACACACACACACACACACAAACACGCTGGTTTTGCCATCTTTGTGAGGCATATATAGACATAACGTATTCCCTTACCTTAAAACCTCTTAATCCTCAAATCCTCAAAAACCACGTTAATGTTGTGTGGACCAGCCAACATGTCCTCACAAGGTCAAAATGTCCTCTCAGAATGGGTTTGTTTGACAATTGGTCCTCACAGCCTATTCAAACACACACATACACATAAGTGTGTGCAGCTATATACAGTTTACACCTTAGCAATAAACTTAACCAGTTCATCAGTAATGAGATTCTGCTTCATTAGCACCAGGTTTTGGTCTTCAGGGGGACTACTGAAGAAAAGGTCCTAAAGAGGTCATAAAATATTGTTTTCTTTTCTCTCATTTGTGTGTCTCATCAGTTTTTTTGATCACACTTTTTGCTGATCTTGTATATAGATGCTTTGACTTGTTTACAACCATTTACATTGTTTAGTGTTATCTAAAGTTTAACTGTTATCTATTTGTGCCCTAAAATAGAGAATATACCATAATCTTCCTATCCTGACCAAAAACACATCATCATCATCACCACCACCACTTTTAATGCTTTTCAATGGAGATGATGTATCATGTGATGCCTTCTTCTGCACCCTGTGGACCGCGTGGAACTGCTGACACGTGTTTCTCTATAAAATAAAATGAAGATAAAAAATACGAGTAAAATGGATCTAAGGGGGAACTTATTTTTCTGTTTCCCACAACATCAAAGCTGTCTCATCTAACACTGCCAGGAAACAATTCACTCTTGAGTACTTCCTTCCCCTTGGTGCACTTCAAAGCAGCACCATTCATATTGACTGCCTTGTGCCATCTAGTGGCACTTGCCTATCATTACATTTTTCTTCTTCTGCCTTGTGGTGAATGGCCTCTCTATCTACTATATCTCTTCCTGCCAGAGCTTGTCAGTGCTAAAAAGCATGACCTTTATCTCAAACTGTGGGCTGACGTGATAAGACTCTTCTAAGACTGCCAGATTAACCCTGGTTTTCAGGCTTTAACAGAGAGAGAGAGCGAGAGCAGATATTCTTGTTTTTCAGTGTTTCAGCAGCTGTTGCATGAGTATAAAACATTTAGGGTGCTTATTGTGATCTCAATTTTCTCTAATGCAATAATGCAGACATGGACGTCTTGGAATAAGTCCGTAATAAGTGCTGCTCCAGATAACTTAAGCTTCAAATACTGCATATGCCATAGCAACATTGTGTAATTAGACACACACATAGGGACCTGTAATACCTCATATCCGCTTGCTCATTATAAACCTGTTCATATGAAGACAGCAGACAACCACACAAACACAATGATCTTGTTAAATATAACAAATATGGTCAATCTAAAACTCTGTAGCTCTCAATCTACCCTTTCTATCCAGCTCCTCTCCTCCACTTGCAGCTTCTTTTTTTGTTACTGAAACTATGATCATTTGTTACTCTGAACTAGGTCACAAAAACAAGAGCACCGAATACAAGGGATTTTACCTAACTGGTTAGCAAATGAATATATATTTTAAGTCTAATTTTCCTCACATAAGAAGTAGAGCTGCAACTAACGATTATTTTCATAATCGGTTAATCTGTCGATTATTTTCTCGATTAATCAATTAATCGTTTGCTCCATAAAATATCAGAAAACCTTAAAAAATGTTGATCGGTGTTCGTCAAACCTAGAAATGATGATGTTCTCAAATGTCTTGTTTTGTCCACAAACCAAAATGATTCACTTTTAATGAATTATTGTTAATGCAGAGCAAAGAAATGAAGAAAACACTCACATTTAAGAAGCTTAAACAATCGGAAATCTTGTTTTAATCATGAAAAAAAGCTTCAAACTGATCATTATCAAAATAATTGTCGATTCATTTAGTAATCGATTAATCGATGAATTGTTTCAGCTCTAATAAGAAGTGTAGAGTCACAGGAAGGTTGTGGTTCTGGTTAAGTCTGAGCAGAGGAAACTGTTCGGGCCAACAGGGTCTTGATAAGTAATGTCTTGTGAAGTGTAACTAAGAGGTGCTGAATTTATGATTCGTTCAATTTATATCAGTGCTGTCCTTAATACCTCCCCATCACAGCTACAGCCTGAGCCCCCGAGGGCAATTTGCTCTCAAGACTTGAAAGAGTGGATCTGCCTGTTCTGACAGCCTGAGAAATGTGGAGTGTCTGGTCCTGCAGGTTGAAAGCATGCGGTGAGTGGACTGGTTAGTTCAGCTTTTGTGCCCACCTGGAGAGCATTAAAACTTCTCTTCATCACCTTTCAGAGGAGTTCCTTGGTCTGCCAAGAGTTAAAAAAAGACATGAATGAACACATATGATGTATTTGATGTGAGCAACTTTGGTGGATACACATTTAAATTTCAAAGCTTTTTTCCAGGCATTTCTCTACCTGAAGCACCCACATCGGACTTAATACATAAACTGATTTGGATGTGCATACAGTATCTCGCCCAAGCAGGACCCGAGACATCCTTCTACTCTAACCTACATATTACCTGAGGCATATCAGGGGCTGAGCTTACATTACTGCTCGCCGCTCTCACTCCATTTACTGTAACAACTCGATGTTAATACGGACAGCAATATTCTGATATATACCGTCCTGAATTAAACTGCTGTTCTTCATCTGTATATCTATTCAAATTTTGTATTTTGTATATTCTATTAAACTGATTTATGTTTTTAACTAAATCATCTCTTTGACTGTTCCGTAATTTAACCCCCCCGAGATTGAAACACACATTAACACAATAGTCTGATTGCATATTCTGACTTTCATAACCTGACTCGTAACTAAAAAAAAGGAACAGTCGTCACAGCATGTGGAATATTCACATCACACAGCGTGTGACGTCTTATTCAGATAGCAATGCTGCCCTGTATTTGAGTTTTTGCAGCAGTGGATGTTTAGCATGTATGACACACAGTCATCTGTCTGTAGTGAGAGAGAGGGAGAGAAAAAAAGGGTGTTAACTCTAACAGAGATTACAGCTGCCATAGGAACAGGAGTAAAGGATGAAATGAAAACGATTCACGGAGATCAACAAGTCTATATTCATTTTCACCAGAAACCGAGGTCAGGAGGATTCACTGTCAACACTCGGACGACCTCATGACCTCAATCCAGACAATTATAATCTCACCTCCTGTTGGGTCTTCAGAGTAACATCCGTTATGCTTGTTATTACTGCATGTCAGTGCTTACAAAAGTGTGGGTCATGGCCCACTGGTGGTCCTTGGAAGTATTGCAGATGGGCCTCAGAGAGGGATATGAAATGTGGGCTAAATGAAACAGTATTTAATATATCAATAATTGGGTCAGATGTCGGTAAAAAAAGAAAGCTAAATGAAAGTTGAATACAATGTATAATATTTTTTAGCTTTTAAAAAGCACATCTTTTGTGTCTAGCGATATAAGTGTGAGTATTTCACACTGCAGAAAAAATACTGTGTATCAAAGGCTGTAATAATTAAAAACAAAAGAAATCTACTTTGCATGTAGCATTTTGAAAACAAATCATATTTCCTGTTTTTTTCCCCCATCTAAAATCTTTAAAAATTAATTAGTATTTCATATCAATAATCAGGTCAGATATAGGTCAAAACAGGTCAGTGAAAGTAGAATATAATAATGTAAAAAATTTTGTGTGACTAATATTAGACCCAGCCCTTACATAATTTATTCCGAAGATGTAAAACGACTGATATAGTTATGTAAATATTATGGAGAGTGTGATATTGTTAATAAAAAGTCGTATTGTTTTGACTGTGTGATGCCCATGTTTGCTGCGGCTCGGAAGGTTGAATGTTCTGGGACATAGATGTGAGATTGTGAGCAGATCATACAAGAAGCTGCATGTTTTTCACTCTGAGCCTCATGTTCGCGCTGGCGGGACGTCGGTGCGGGATGGGAACATCCCCTCCCTTCCGGGGCGAGACAGAGCCTCCTCTCTCTCTCTCTCTCTCACCCTCCTTCCCTCCTCTCCTCTCCCCCATCTCTATCTCTCTCCGTCTATCTGCTCAGGCCTTGACGTCAGACGTGCTCCTGTTGTGTTGCTATGGCAACATGTCTCCCTCTGCCCCCTTCCTCTCTCCCTCCCTCCCTCTCTGCTCTGGTAGGTCCACCATGGTACAGGCAGCATCTTGCAGCACAATGGTCGTAAGGTGGTGAGCTGAGTGGAGAGTGATTCAGCATCAGCAAACCTCGGTTCTGTCCACCTCTGCTTTTTTTTGTGTGTAATTCTTTTTTTTTTTTTTTTGGAGTCCACATCATTCGCCATCTTTATGAAGCATCCTTCAGTAGCAACAGCAGCAGCAGCAGCCATGGTCGCCGCACCGTCTACCATCGGGATGTTTTGAAAAAAAAAAACAAAAACAAAAAAACGGGGACTGTCACCGGGACTGGGATCGTCATCATCAGCTGGCGCGGAATGGTAAGGCCTGGGTGGGCTTTTGTGGTTGGCTTGTAATGTGGATGTGATGCTCGGAGGGTGGAGTGATGCATATCGATCGGGAGGGAAGGTTAATGAAGTCCACTCGCGATGACAAATAAGTAAATAAATAAATAAATAAATCATGAAATAATTAAATAAATAAATGTTGTTTGGTAACATGTACAGCAGCACCGTGGAGGGAGAGATTGCATTATGGCGTTTGCTCTCCAGCTCCATCTCCATCCAAAAAACGCATCCTGCGATTGGCTGGGATAAAATAAATAAATAAATACAAATATTTCACACAGTTTATCACACTGGACATGAAGAGAATAACATCACATTATGGGGGATGCCATCCAGGACATCCTCTCCTGCTTTTCTCTCATAATTATTACCAAAAACTAAAACCTTCATCCAGCAGTTTTTTTATGGGTGTTAGACTCACAGGAGGAGCAGGAGTGGTGGTGCAAAAATGGATGATGGTGGGATGAGCGATGCTCTTCAAAACACATGCCTCACAGGCTACTGTACTGTAGGCCTTCATGCAGAGTTTGTCCCTCCTCCTCCTCCTCCTCCTCCTTCTTCCCCCCTCCCCAGAAGTCAGCTGCGCACCTTGTGCATTATGCAGACCATCACCACTTCACCAGAGACACGGGATCAGCCTCTGCTCCATCATAACAGCATCAGATGAGGATGATGATTTATTGATTTGGTGGCGTTTGTATCACTCTGATACTGAAGCTGTAAGTGCAGGATTATAAGGACAGGGGGAGAAAGTTGAAGGGATTTTCAGACATTTAAAGAGAAGTCAGTTCAGAGGGATGGGGTACAGTATGTGAGGAAAGTAATTTGTTCAAATCTGATTTATTCATTCATTTAGGCATTCTTCTGCACTGTACAAAGACATTTCTTTACAGCCTGAAAAGCCCCACTGCCTATCACAGTGACTGCACAGGCAGTAAGTAATCAGAAGTGTTAGAAATGCATCACACTGAGCTTTCGGGTGTTTATGAGCACAAAGAGCCAGCTTTGTTGTGCTTATGTTTTCAAATATCTGGGTTGTTTGTTTTCTCGTCCACGTACCTGTGCGGTCCATGCCCACAGTCACAGACTAATTACCGGTGGTGTGCTGTGGAGTCCGTGAAGGCTAAGAGGTGTCACAACAAACTCTCCGTGGTCAAGACAGGGAAAAAAAAAGAGAAAATGTTTTAGTGCTGTGACCTTGGCTGCTGAATTATTCATAAGCATGCTTCCATGCTTGGGGAAAGTGCTGCAGGGAACATGCTTAACAATTAAACAACGCTTTTTTTTTGTGGGTGTTTCTGCAGCGGCTGAAGAGACTTAACATCTCTCTTTTGATAAAAAACTGGCCTTCTCTTCCTCCTCCTCTCCATCCGCATGGCAAATTGTATTGTGTGTGTGGCGTATTATGCCACATTGTAAAAACAATGTGTATTGTGAGGTAGTCACCACTGCAGGTTGATAATCAGTGATATTGATTTGAGAGGTAGTTTGTTAAACCAGTGGAAAATGATCAATGGAATCAGACGCCACAGCAGACTCGTGTTGTGTTGCAGGAAGATGATGCCTGCCCTGCATTGTAATTCTATTTTGTTGTCTAGAGTCTAGAGATGTTATGTAATAAAGTTAGGCAACGTATTTAGCTGAGATAATGGTGGAATTATATGCACGATTAATCAGCAGAGTAAAGGACAGGGGCTGCTGCGGCTAATGCTTAGTTTCAGCTTTGATTCGTCTGCTGGTTATTTATCCAATTCATTGATTATTAGAGCCCAATGTGCTCTTTGTGTATTAGAGTCTGAGGTGTGCTTTAATTGGATTTAATACTTATTTAAGATCACTGATATGTTTCATGGGGGAAAGGATATTTAATGGTTTAACCGCAGCCTTGTGGATTATTGTTATGATATTGTGATAGTGCCTCTCTAAAACACCTTGGAAACGGTATGAAGTGATGATGTCATGGAAATCTAATGTTTTCAGAGTGAAAGTGAGAAGTTCAAGAACAGACCATTGTTGATGAACATGAGTCATTTACAGTAAATACTCTTATTAGTCTTTTTTGGGGCATTCTGCTGTTGTCATGGAAGATCATGTCATTAGAAATGAGCAGATAAGTGTTTTGTAATTGACAAATGATTTGGTTAGGAGTTAGAAGATTGAGGCATGTGTTACAAGTCACATTATCATTACAACATGAGCAAGATAACCGGGGGGAAAAAACAGTACAGAGATGCAACCTTATATGTTATGTTCTTAACCGGTAGCATTAAATTACACTTCATCATTGTTACTCTTTTTCACCGGTAAACATAATATATTCCATAAAATTAAAGCTGCAGTCCTATTCTAATTGATTTTTAGTGTCTCATAAATAAAACTGAAATCTTGCTGCATGTAAGTTTACTCCCCCAGGCTGCAGTACTGCTTACCACTACACACAAACAGGAAAACAGGCCTGT
This sequence comes from Solea senegalensis, assembly GCF_019176455.1. Classification (NCBI taxonomy): domain Eukaryota; kingdom Metazoa; phylum Chordata; class Actinopteri; order Pleuronectiformes; family Soleidae; genus Solea; species Solea senegalensis. The sequence continues at coordinate 8,209,147 of NC_058040.1, read as the reverse complement.
GTGCAGTAAAATAAGCAGGCTTGTCCTGCACAGTTTTATTTGCTTTATGTTGCAGTCAGTAGTTTCATGCCAGACTCTAAGCTGCATCAGTGCCAGTGTCCTCACACAGCACACGTGTGTGAAGTCACCAAAGGTCAGACACCGTTGCATCTTTGTGGCCATCAAAGGATTTCCGATAGAGCCAACTTCATCTCAGTGCACTCATTTAAAACTGTCTTACTAAAGGGACACGTGACATGTGCTGTATATACTTATGTGCTTGTGTACTAATGGGTTTAAGTACAAAACAGTGATGGAAAGAAAAGTGTATACATTTGAAGCAGCATTAGCTATGTAAGTCTGTGAGTCAGATATAATCTGGAGTCGAAAGAGTATCCAGGAGGTTGTGTTATATAAAAAGTCACAGTAGTTTTCAGCTGGGTCTGATTCTGTTGAAGGCTGTAAATCAGATGAATGTGCTCAGGCACACGTGCCAGAGCTGTGCATGTTCCCATTGCAGCACATCGGAAAACTGCAGTGCAAGCAGGTATTCATCAAACAGGTCTAGTGTTAAGTTAGGGTGTGAGTGAGATGAGACCTAGACACAGAGATCATAATGTGTATTTCAGCTCCAAACAGTGGAGGTGTTACATTCTCACAACCTGTAGATGAACTTAAGACTCAGAATTGTTTTTGTTTTTCTGTGCTGGGCCTACAGTTAGAAGTGCCTCCCTTCTCTTCTCTTCCCTTCCCTTCCCCTGAGCCCAGATGGGAGGCTGTTCTGCATTTGGCTCAGGCTACACAGCACAGCACAGGCAATGCAAGGCTGCATACTGCAGGAGAGGCTGAGGCTGCTGAACCAAGCATTCACAATGGAGCTCTGAGGAAGGGGGAGGGGAGACGGTTGCAGTGAGCCTGGGAGCCTGGGAGCAAGAATGGTGGGAGCGAGGGAGGGACAAAGGGGAGGCAAGCACAGGAAAGGGGGGAACACAGCACTGATGATGGACAGAGGAATTAAGAAGGAGTGTGTGTGTGCGCATTCAGTGACATGACATTATAAATTGTGTATCTTTCGTGTATTTCACAGAGGGAAGAAGAGAGATTAGACAGGAAGCTAAGATGGATACTAGAGTGAAAAATAACACTGGTGTGTATATGATGGCACAGGACAGGCACATTGTGCTTCATCATTACTCTCCTCAGCCTGTGGACCACTGTAAACATCAGCAGACATATAGAACTGCCTATAATGTAACTTAAAGCCTATGCTGCAATACTGAACAAGGATGCTTTTTTTCATTCATGCCACATACTTTTTTATTATTAAGAATCCATATGAAATTATTCAGTTTTTGTTTTTCTGTTTTTATCTTTTTGACAAGTTTCACCACTGTTTTTTTCTAAATAACTTTTTTTCACTCATTAACATAGCTTTCATTTATTTGACCTTTAGATATGGGCATAACTCATCACCCCAATCCAACAAAAATCTCATATCCTGTCCCTTACTGATAGCGTGGTGTGTGTAGGTGTTCATGTAGAAAAGCTTGATAAACCCTGACCACATTTTTGTTGCTCTACAGCTTCACAGTGTACTAATTTTTCTGTTACTCACACCCACCGAATCAAGATTGTGTTAGCAAACACCTTGCAATTTGGGTATTTTGCATTGTTGCCCCTGGTGGTTGGTTTGTTGTGGTTTTACTGACATTGTTTTATAAAACACAGCCAATGTCCTTAATAAGAGCAAAACACCAGGCTTTATGAAACTGTAGATGTTTTTACATGTCATAACTACAGATGCAGGAAATAACGACATTGGCTGCTTTCCTAGTTAGGTTCCCCGCTGTCATCATTGCTCCCTCTGTGTCTCCTCATAAAGCTTGTACGAGGATATGTGGAGGTAAAGGAGGTTTTACTTTCACCTGTGTCTGTCTGATAAGTGCTGTGCACCACAGTCGGTGGAGGGAAGAAAACAGCACATACAGAAACATGAGAAGGAAGAAGCTAAGAAGATAAGAGAAGAGAAGGAGACAGTAATTTAACTCTGGCTGCCAGCTGCCATAAAACTATAAATATCAAGATGTCGATGTGCATATTAATGAAGAGTTGGTTAAAGGGTAGATGGATTTTTTTATTATTATTATTACTGTCTGTACAATTGCTAGAAGGACCATTTTAGCCATTTTTCCCAGTAACACCATAGCCTGTTTGGCCTCAGCGTAGGTGTGTGTTCAGGTGAGAGCCACTATAGTCATTTTTGCTGCTGTGAGAGTGAAAAATTGTGCTGGGAAAAAAAGCGTTCCCCTGTCCCTGGTGCATGCACTTACAGTGAATGCAGCCAGTGTAAATGTTAAAAGAAATATGTCCTCCTGGATGAAATGACTATAGGTCATCTTTGCGAGCAATTTCTTACAGGTTCAGTATACTTTTATTGCTGGACGACCTCTAATAGCTGTAGGAGGTTGGAGTGGATGGATGGACGGATTGCTGATTAGTCAAAACACATCACTTTCAACTTTCTGTGCTAAAACAATCGTCACAATTGTTTATCGATCACTGTTTCACATTTTTGGAGTGGATTTAGATGAACAAGCATTTCTACCCATTCTGTTTATTATCATAACCAAGATGAAGACTGTGTTTTAACCACAACCTTCTTTCTTTTCTTTTTCTTTTTTGGAAGATTTTGTGCATATGGAATTCAATTTTGCTAGACATTAGTATTTTTTATGATATTTAAAAACGTTGGCTTCTGTTCCTATGACATGTCTTTAATACATGACGTAAAAAAAGATACTTTCTTAAACTTACAAACATTTCACCTTTGAAACACATTAGAAACCCATTTCTTCATCTCCATTAGAACATAAAATTGTGCACTCCATGTTATCATTGCCTTGAATTTACATTTCTTACTATTCAGTATCATTTTAACCTATTCCATGATTGATATAGATTCTTTGTTCTATTTTTTGGAATAAGGACTGATAATTAGTTGAGAAATAACTGTTTTTTAAGATTTTTGAGCACTTAAGTTGCTCAGAGGGAGTGACATTTCAATACAAGTAAATAAAATAAAAATAATAAATTAAAAGTAATTGTTGTTGCTAATCAGTGATATATCCCAGGCTGCATTATCCTTCAAAAGTAAATCTTATCATCAAATAGTATAAAGATAAACTGTAACATTTAATGGCAGTTTTTTTGCTCAAGGTGAAGAATGTTATTTTTTTTAAACTTTAACTTTATTTTAAACTCGTAGTGGTTTTCCTTGTGCCTTTGCTTAAAAGTATTTTCTTTTTGATTCAAATGACACTGCTGAACTGAACTGAACTCTTTCACATTTCACGGCTGATCATTCACCTTTCAGAGGCTGCTCTGCTCCCTGTCTGTAAAGTGGCAGATGAAACAGAAAAACCAACATTTTTTTTTGGATTATAAATACTGGGATTAACCGTCCATGCTGTACAATAGCAGCCTTGCATGCCTACCAAGTATGCAGAGTGATCTTTAGTTTGCCTGAGGCACTGTTGCGCCCACTGGGGCGAATGTAACTGAAGGCTCAGGAGCCAAATAACAACCGCAGAGCACACACACACACACACACACACACACACACACACACACACAGGAACAATTCAGTATCAATACAGGAGAAATGGTGAATAATAGTCTGCTGTATCACTAATATGCATCGGCTCATTCAACCTAATGAATACATCCTTTCTGTTTTCTCATACTCCTTTCTTCGTCTATCTCAGATTCTGTGTTGCGTCTCTTTTGTTGTGTTCATAGTAACAGTTGTTTCATCAGTGCAAATGGCCCCAGACTTTGTAATATACAGTATGTAGTAAAATGGATATTGTAAATGTGAATTTGTGTGTGTGATGCAAAGGGTTCACTAGTCTGGCTACACTAGTCTACATGGACATGACAGATGTATGATGATATATACGTGTGCTGTATGAGTGAGTGAATGGGTTTGTATGGTTAAATGGCAAACATGTACTGTAAGGTGTTCTGACCTTGATCTTGTGGTTTCAGCATGATGAGCGCTTGCTTGCTTTCCCTCACTGCCGTGGCAAGAAATTCTTGATGACTCTAAAGTTGTCTCTTAGACAGGTATGAATGGATTTAAATTACAGATTTGTAGACATCAGGCGGTATCAGCCAGTTCCAGAAGCGGGAGTTGTTAAATCCACCTGAGCAATTGCACACAATCTTAAAAGTGCTGCCTCTTTCGAAACTGCGACGTAACAGCCCGAAATACAATCGAGCAGATGTATCCAGGAAGGAGAATATTTCCAATATCGTGGTTCATTTGCATACAGTTTATCTTGTGGACGTTTAGTAGACTAGAATTGCATTTCACCAAAGTCACTCTGTCTTAAATAAAGGTGCAATTTGTGTTGGGATGGAAATCAATGGAGTGGCAACCAAAATGCTGCCCTACACTGACATATCAGCCAGTGCAGAGATATGAAATGTGGCTGCTTTCATTAAATGTTCTTTCAGTTGTCCTGAAGTAAACACGGGAACTGTATTTGCACTGTCGTTAAACAAGTGGATTAACAGTTTTAGTAATAGTTAGCCCTTTTAGTAAAAATGACAACATTAGTTTTTTATCATACCTGATCTTTTCTTGACCATGATTATCAGCAGAATCTGGTCAGAGATTTTCACTGACTGGTCACAGAAGGAAAAGCACAGGTGAAAAGAATCATCTAATTAGTGATGGCTGCGTTCCATTTAGCTTTCTCAGCCACTGGGTGCATGTTAGCTGCCTATGACACGAATAGAGGCATCATTCGTGAGACAGGAAAGTAAAGTCAATAAAGAGAAGGAAAAGATTAAACACCAAAGAAGAACCTTGTATGTTCTGTTGTTGTTTTATTGTTTGAATTTACTAAGGAGACATGAAGAGAAAAAAAAACCCAATCTAAACCAGATGCAGTCAGTGTTAGTGCAATTGTTTGAGTGTATAGCTACAGTACACTCCCCCACACAGCCTCACATCACATTTGAAAAAAAAGGGATCCAGGTGGTGTTTGAGTTATGTCAGTGTAGACTGATGGAAGACAAACAGTTTGGCCATGTGAGAGGTTTAATATCTTATGTACACAGGCGGATAAAGATCAGGACATCACAGATAAAGCCGGCTTGTTGGTCGTGTGCGCGTTTCGGCATCGACTTGTTAGACTAATAGCAAATATTGGGCTGCTATTGTGGTGCCAGTTATTCATGTCGCACATACAGATGTGGTGTGAAAATGACTATAGTGGTTTGAGATTGAGATGACAGCCCGCGATCCTGAAATCACTTTGTAAGACCTGGCGTTTTGATTTCTAGAATATTTTATCCTTTTTTCATGCATATTGTTAAAGATTTATGCCATGTTGTGCATTCTCTAGTGTTTTAGACCATTTTTATTCTATTGTAAACAATGTTAACTAAAAATACTCACACTAACACACCTACGCACAAAAATGTCCTCATTGAAACCCATTCAAATCACTATTTTTGATGCATTAATACTCAGCAATATAGGGGTTAAAAACTAATGATTAAGAGGACTGATGTTGGTTTAAAAAATTGTGTGGGTATTTTATGATAAATAAATGTGTTAATAATGCATATAAATAAATGTTTCTGCTCATCTTTCACATATACCAGGCTGCATAATCAAACCAAAAATAATCCGGTCAAGTATATTGGAAATAATTCATTTATTGTGTTTTTTTTAGACCATAAAATGAAGGTGAATATTTAAAAAAAACATTAATATTAAATATGCATGGAAAGGACTGATGTGATGAACACATTTTGGTGTTCTAATTGTGTTAATGTAACTTAGGCATATCTAAGGGTTAAACACAGCACAGCCAGTTATGATATTAAAAAGTCCATCACTGTATTGACTGCATTTTTTTAAGCTGACTTTCTCTTTGGACATTAAATCTGTCACATCATTAAAGACGTCCTGCAGCTAATGTATTACCTTTACCACTTGAGAGCAAATTTTATAGCCCCCGTCTACTTAAAACTGCTTTTCTGGACTTTGCGAAGGCACTCGAGATGAACTGTTTGTGGGTTAATCATGTCCCATTCTCACTAGGCCAGCAAAAAAAAAACCTTTTAATGGCAAAATTATCACCACACATTATATTGTTCGGAAAATGTGATCATTAGCACCGTAGGGACTTCATTACCTTGAAAACCTTTAAAGCCGAAGGCTCAATGTGGACGAGAGCAGCAGCAGCTGAACTCCCTTCTGCTTAATGTTGGGAACCAATATTGTTGATAGGTAAAAGGTTTGCCTAAAAATGAGCAATTCCAATGAAACCAAAGTCAGATGAAAGCAGAAAAATGACTATACTTTCCGTGCAAATGTAATTTCTAATGGCACTGAAAGCTTGTCTCATATCAGTATTAAATTTGAACTTCATCAAATTTTTTCCCTATACCATACGTCTCCAAACACAAAGTCAGTGATCACTGAAGTTATTATAGTTAGTCAATTTTCATTCATTAACAAGTGGGTGTTTCCTATTTACAAGGAACACTGTGTGATCAATTAAACCACATTGTCATATATGCAGTGTGACGGTGTGTTTGCGTTCACTGAATCCTTTTCTCCCTTTTTGTTGTGTTTTCCAGGTATTTATGAGCAGACATTTCTTATATAACTGCAGCCAACCTATCCTGGATGTGAAGATAGCCTTTTGTCAGGTGTGTGTTCCTTACAGGTAAAAAAGGTACAGTATTCATTCCCTTTCATTCCCCTGCATTGCTCTGTATGTTGTGATTAATACACAGTACTGTTGTGTCTGCATGTCAAAAGTGAGTCGTTAAAACGCTAAAACAAGCCTGACTTAAGACAAACGGATCATAAACGTGGCTAAGTTTTAATTTGAAATAGAGAAGGCTTTGGATTTTAATTGTCTCACGTTCCAGTCTCACACGGCTGAGGAAAAACATAGCTACAGCTTGTTCTCCGTGAGCTGGAAAAGACAAAACTGCAAAGCGTCTTACTGACTGAAGCTTTAATCACACATATGCTCTCGAGCTGTGGCAGTGTAAATGAAATACTCCTGTGAGGATGTCATTTCATCACCCCCACTGTCTATATCACACGGATGGAATGACTGCACAGCACAGACATGTGAAGCTGGATGTTTAATAGCCACTGTCGCTACTGCAGGCGATACAGCACAGGCTAATCAGCTGAAATAATTGAATAAAAGGTTTGGGTCACTTACCTGCGATATAGCATTTAAGTGTATTACATTACATGCGTTTAATTGTCCTGCCACTTGTGGGAACTTTAAGACCCATGCCCCTTAGTAATGCACCGAGGAACGATCCGTGTGCTTGTGTTGTAATTACTCAGTCTGTAATTAACTGATGTTTTTTTGTTGTGCCACCATTTCTACAACTCCTCTGTCTCGATGTGTAATGATAGCCTGTGTGCGCATTAATAAATTAATATTGTCTAGTTAGGTAAGTAAAGACATTAGTGGCACTAATGTCATTACGCGGATATTGAAGAGTTTACATTTTTGCGTAGATACAGAAACAGCAAAAATGATGTAAACTCAGTCACTCTGTCATGTTTATGTTATATGTCACATTTTAACAATTACTTTACAACACCATTTATTGCATTTTGTACCATTAAAGGTCCAGTGTGTAACAGTTAATAATAAAAATTATTTTCATGGTGCTTTTCCACAATATAGTTCCACTCGACGGTTTGGTTCATTTTAGCATGAAACGAGACGTCATTTTATACGCGACACTCACAAACTATTGACTAGTGACTTGTAAAGCAGTTCTTTTCCATGTACTGAATCATTAGAATCACTTCATTAAAAAGATTAGTACTTCCTGCATGACTTAAGCGCATTGAAAGGGGTTGTGATGCGGCTCACGATCGCCAGCTTTCAGCAGTGCACCAGACTCCAGATTTTAGAAATGTCCTTGCTAAATGTTGGAGATTAACGCACGTTTTCAGGATTTTTAAGTCAGGACTTTTAAGTGATCTACAGTTCGGCATTGTTCGGCTTGATTCTTGTGTCAGGTGTCACGCTCATGACTCTTCTAGTACCTGGTAGAGTTGAGCCGTGCTGGAACTATGCAGTGGAAAAGCGTCATTAGTAGCTTCAGTATAAACCTTTTATACTGAACCGTAGCGGCCTTTCATGCTTGGTAAAAGGGAGGGGGTGAGTGGAGGAGCCCTCTGCCTCACCATTACATGTCACAAAATATTACACACTGGACCTTTAACGCAATTAAGTCATATACTGGTACAAACAGCAGTGTATTGAATTTTAACTTGATTTATATTTATATTATATTATTAGTTAAATTACTTACCAGTAAATCATCACAATCACCTAACCTTTTACTTTTTTGTTGCTGTTGTTTACTTCATGTAGGGTTTTGGAAAACAAGTGGATGTGTCATACATCGCCAAGCATTACAACATGAGCAAAAGCAAAGTGGACAACCAGTTCTACAGTGTGGAAGTGGGAGACTCTACCTTCACAGTTTTAAAACGTTACCAGAATTTAAAGCCCATCGGCTCTGGAGCTCAGGGAATCGTCTGGTAGGTACTCAGAATGCTTTATGTCCTCTTTAATATCATACCAGGTTATTGAACTTGTTTTTATGTAGTGTTTTCTACATGAATATCTCATTTATCCTAATTGTTGTAGCTTATTGTCATGGCTTTAATACCGGGTGGGGATCTCTGCTTCTAGGAGTGAAAGTCTGAAAATCTGAATCAATCAGTTACAGATATGACGAATAAGTCGTGTTTTGTTCTGCTTCTTTTGGTGTTCTTGAACTTAAGGTGACGTTTGAAAGCATAGCATGCAACCATGTGACTCGTCCGTGCAGAGACCTGAGGGGAGCACAGCTCAACATTAAAGATTAAAAAAGACTGTTGGTGCAGAAAGATTTTATTGGGCTTTAATCTTGTAATGATAAACTGGTGCAGGTGTCCTCTAAAAATACATGGATTGAATTATTAATGTTTTTCCGAAGCAGGAAAAACCTCTTTTGCTTGTAAAGTGAATAAAAAAGTCATTTTTTTAATGGGAATAAGCTAAAATTAATATTTTAGTTTACCCAGAACAAAATAGGGAGCACGCTCACGCTGAAAAAATGACCAGAAGAATTCGGATGTGCATTTTTGCCACACTTTTTGCTGTGAATTGTGTCTTTCCAAAGGTTCAAATCCTCCTCCATGCAACACAACACGCTGATGACACGTCTGTCGTGTAGTATATGGATGCACGGGCCATAACAGTCTAACAAGACGGGCACTTAACTGAATCCTTAATCCAGATTGCAGAGACAGTTCATATTCATTGTGATTCATCTCACGCCTGCCGTGTCAGAATGCAGTGGAACAAGTGCCAAGGCTCCACTTAAAGGAACGCACCCATAAGTTATGTTCATGTTTATGCTGTGACACTCTACCAGCCTTGGACACCCACACTGGTATGACCAAGCAATGTTTTATTGACGTTTTGTCATTTTAAGTGTCTGAAGATTCACCGGATCTCACCGTCCTAACCCCGCTGGCCTTCACGTGCCCCCCCCCGTGACTTTGTCCTGCCTTGGCTTCCCATGCCCTCAGTCATTCTCTCCTCCTTGTGCATATGCAAAAGAGCCAGGGCAGGACGTGACTGCTTATGCCTGGGACTGTGCCCATTTGAAGGAGATTGTTGGGATGGATGACAGAGAGAGAGCGAGAGAGTACAAATCTAATTTAACCTGTCGCTTGGCTCTCCCCCGCAGCTGTCATATGGTCACAGTATTACCGATTAAACCACATAAAACCGGATATAATGTCCCACTGATTACAAAGACACACATGCAGGTTTATTTTTGTAGACGTGTTTCATAATGTGAAGTCGAAATCCAGAAATAATATGCAATCTTTCTGCATGGAAATATCTAAAAATGACAAGTCTAGTGTTACATACTGTATATCTTGTTGGAATAGTGTACTTACAGGAGCCAAAATGTGTCCAGTGAGGTGAGGAGGGAAACACTTGGTTCTGGTTGAGTTTATTGTGTGTATTTGTCACGACCACTCCATTTGTCACGAACCAAACGTGACAATAAGACAACAACGATCCCGTGATTCCACACTGCTCCCCGACGTCAACAAAACAAACTAGGTCTTGATCCGACGTCAAACCTGCCCCCCTGAAGCCTGTAATGAGAGAAAACTTCATGGCTCACAGCTGAAACTCACTCTGCCAGGCATTGTCGCACACAGACATCCCGATCTGTGCCCTCATGACTCGTGTAGACTCTGCAGTCGCGATGAGCCTCTAGAAGCATCTTAGCAGAGATGAAGACTTTAAGTAGTTTAGCTGGTCATGACATCATCTTTCACTCAGCTGGAAAAGTAAAGTGATGACTGACTCAAATCCCTATTGGATCAATGCTTTTATGAAGGCTCCACTGTTTCCATGGTCACACACTTCATCCACTGGTCTGCAGTCTCCACAGAGACATGACCAACCACAGCACACACACGCAGATGTCACTTGATCCCCCGCGTGATGTCGTGAGGATTGGTCAGAGATAAGTCACAGTCTCGGACTTAAACTGAAAGTGTGACCTGTGTGGCACCAACATAAATCTTCACAAATGTTCAAATCCCTGAGGTTTTCCGAGGTGTCGGTGTTTCGCTGAGCCAGCAGAGATTTCACTCTGCCGTACTGACCTCTTTGTGGAAAGAGAAACCATCAGCGTATATCTCACATGTCTCCATCTATTTTACTGCATTGTACTCAATTATTTTAAAACATCACTCATTCTCAGTATTTTGGATTAAATTATGAATTAAAAACATTTTTTTTGTTATATAAGTGTTGTTATGAAGTAGAACAACCCTACCAACCCCTGAAGTATAATCATAGTCATTATACTCCAAGCTTGCTTCTTTGGTAGTGTTGCATATTTATAGTGTAAACACTCTGATAAACACAGTTGTTTTGGTGTTCTTGATTTACATCTAAGTGACAGCATTATCTATCTATTTATTTATTGCTCTCCAGGAAGAAGCATTTCCCCAAAACCCCCAGACATTCTCTGATCTTGTTTCTCCTCTTGACAGCAACACTGAATACATTGTTGTTGTTTCTCTGATAGTGACAAGTTCAAACCACTGAGGAAAAATAGTTTTACAGATAAAATTGAGTTCAAAACGAAGACATCTGTTCACCGGAGTTGTGACAAATGATCACCGATGGCGCCATCATCAAATCATCTCACTTTGAGGAGCCGGGTGGAAAATTGCTTCACTTCTGTTGTTGTTGTTGTTGTTGTTGTTTCTCCTGTGCAGTGCGGGCTATGACGCTGTCCTGGACAGAAATGTGGCCATCAAGAAGCTGAGCAGACCCTTCCAGAACCAGACCCACGCTAAGCGGGCGTACCGGGAGTTGGTGCTCATGAAATGTGTCAATCACAAAAATGTGAGTCTTTCAGCCGAGGTGGGAAGATATTCACTTTCTTTTTTAGAAGATATTCACTCGACAAAAACAGAGATCCGCAACTGCGATGTTGTGTGACCGTGCTCAATTCCATGCCTCCAGATATGTACCGAACTGGCAGGAGCATGAAACAAAGAGCACTTGAAGGCATGAATGTAATCTCCTCTTCTGCAGTGTGGGCTCTCCCCCCTCCTCTGTCTTCCTCTTTTTATCTCCACTCTTTTGTTCCATCTCACTTCTTTGCTTCTCGCTGTCCCCTCACTCTGCAGTGTCCTTCATCAGGGTCATCACCAACTTGTATCCACACAGGGACTTCAGCTATAACTCTCCTCGCATGTGTGCATATGTAACCGCCGCACAATGATATGTCTCCATCCTCTTCTCTTCTCTTCTCTCCCGCAGATTATCAGTTTATTAAATGTCTCCACGCCACAGAAATCATTAGAGGAATTCCAGGATGTGTGAGTATAATAAACACGTATTTGCGTAATCACATTTCCAAGTAATGTTACATTAAGTCAATATTATATAATATTATAAATGTGTTTATTACGCTGTCGCACAGGCACTTGTGACAAGTGTTGTCAGTGAAAATACTATGGGTGAAATCCGAGGCTGCTTTGAGATATCCTGTTCTCAAACTGAGTGATAAATGAGAGTCTGTTCACTTTTTAGAGACTTTTTAGCATTTTTATGGACACATAAAATGACTTGCGTTGATAACTAAGTCATAAACATCTCATCAGCGACTCAGCTGATGCCCTGTTCGCCACCTCGTGCCTTTCTTCCTCAGGTATCTAGCGATGGAGCTGATGGATGCCAACTTGTGCCAGGTGATTCAGATGGAGCTCGACCACGAGAGAATGTCCTACCTGCTCTACCAGATGCTTTGTGGTATCAAACATCTGCACTCAGCTGGCATTATTCACAGGGTATGGCAGCTCCTATTATTGTTTTTATGTCTGTCTGTATAACACTATGTAGTTGAACACAAGTAGGCATCAAATTAGGCAGAAAAGTGCATGCCATGTTGTTAAAACACACTCTGATGGCACTGAAGTGAAAACTAATCAAATCTAGTTTCTACGATATTCCATCTTATGAGTAGAGTTCAAGCTGAGGGCCAACACTTATTAGCAGAAACATCACATGTGTTGGGAAATCGTCTTTCCAGACTGGGAGAAAATGATTACAAAACAACAACAGATTAAGAACAACAAATTAAAATCCTACGTAATCTAAAAAAATCCTACGTGTCGCATGCTTCGCTATGCACAGACAGAATGCAAACAAAAGATCAGCAAAAGCCTTTTAGCTGAGTCATGTTTGGGCTGTTTATTTCCTCTCTTTGGGAGAACAATAATGTGTTACACAGCTGGAGGACTGTGTCTTTGAAATGACTCAGCACAACAGTTTGTGTCACGGTATCGTGATACGTCATTACGTCTCTATTTTCTGTTTTTCAGACGTGAACAAATCACAGAATCAGAACCGAATAAACCGTCCTCTGAAGCTGTTGAACAGGAATCGCCCTAAAATAATCCTTTTTGTCACACCGTTGGTCTTTCAGGACCTCAAACCAAGCAATATAGTGGTGAAGTCGGACTGCACCCTGAAGATCCTGGACTTTGGTCTGGCAAGAACTGCAGGCACAAGCTTCATGATGACCCCTTACGTGGTGACTAGATACTACAGAGCCCCAGAGGTCATCCTGGGCATGGGATACAAAGAGAATGGTGAGAATTAAAAAGAATTGTCACTTAGAGCTCAAATTCACACATTTTTACTTATAGAAATTAAAATGCATGTGCAGCAATATATGCTCAAATAGTTGCATCACTAATTGACTGTAGTTTTGTTGGACGCACTGTGAATTGTTGGAGGCTTTTACAGTGGACAGAAACCAGGGTTTGTATATCTTGCCAGTGCTTTCTTATGTTTCCGCTCGTCTAATTTATCTCTACGTATCACACATCTAACTTAATATTTCTCCCATCGCCAATAAAAGCTCGTTTCTAAACACCGCTGCTTCACGTGCCTACAACACTAACCTTTTGCTTTCTTGTCTTTTTCTCCTCCTTCGCTCCCCCTGTTTGTCTCACCCTCACCTCTGTGCGCGCAGTGGATATATGGTCGGTGGGGTGCATTATGGGAGAAATGGTGCGCCACAAAATCCTTTTCCCCGGTCGGGACTGTATCCTTGCTAAGACAAAGCAACGTTAGCTGATGGTAAACACTGTTTATTTGCTGAGAGGGTTATGTCTCCTACAAAGGTTTTCAATAAATGTTGATTTAAGTGCACTTTAGAACACTCATGGGTTGTGAGGATAATACATATTTGTAATGTACCTATCACATGGTATTTTAAGGTCATAGGGCTTAATGTTCTCTGTATGTGACTGAGGTGAACTAAACCATAAACCCTCTCATATCGGGCTGGCTATGTAACACATCTGTCTCTCTCTCTCACTTTTAATATAACCAGCATTAACATCATAATAGAAGCACAATACATTCTGTCTGTTTTCAAAACTTTAGTCTGTTCCATTTTTGGCAAGAGGAAGCATTCTCTTCTCTCTCTTCTCTCGCTCTCAGTGTGTCGCTGACTATTTAAGTGTGTGCTATTTGGGGTGTTTTGTGGAGGGACGCCTGGTGAGTCCCTCCCACGGTGAGGGAGCTACTGTTGAATTCCCCAGGACGGTTTCTTTCAGCAGGATGGATATGAATAAGCAGGCCGTCCTGCTGAGTTTGCATACGTGTGCACACTCGAAGTACACCCGGCCATGTGAGGGTTGTCCATGTTTGCGAGTCGGGCATAGTAATGAAGCGTTCAATGAATAAATAATGAGTCATTATTGCAGTCGTTTTGAATAGCAGCATCGCCAGACTCACTCAGGGTGAAGAGATCGCTCAGTGGTTTGCTAACATGTCAGCATGTTAGTGTCCAACTAAAAATCCTTCAATTATGACTTGTAGATCTGGGTCAACTTATCCATTGAAAAGACCTGCCTATATCTATATGTGCCTCAATATCTGGATACCAATTTATTTTACATACCTGCTTATTTAACAAACACATAATAGTGAAATTATTTGTCTCTCTGTTGAGCATCAACTAACTTCAACTTTCTGCGCTCCATGTATTCCATGCGCTTTTTTCAACATTCTTTCATTCATTCAATAAGCACCAGCTTCTCAAAACACAACACAAACATGTGTTAGGCCCAGTTTTTCTCTTCTACTTTGGAGAATTTTTTGAACTTTTTAGGTAGTGAAATATGAAATGACCATCTGAAGACGTGGTCATCTGTCATGATGAACATGTTTTTTGGACTTTTAGCTGATAGATAAGAGCATATTATTGACTGATGGACTAATGTATAGCTTTTGACTCTACATATTGTTAACCACAACTAAAGTATGAAAGAACAATGATGATTTTGATCATGAATTTGGATGCAAATAAGAGACAAATGCTGACTCTGCTGTCTGTGAGTCCTTGTGGCCGGTAGTTTGACCTCCACGTCTCTGAACTTGCTGTCCCCTAGAGACCGAGGCTCTGGAGAACCTGAAACTCCAGTAATGAGCTCTGCAGTATCTCTCTCTCGCTATGAACTGAAACTGTTATGGTGTCACACTCCATGCGTGCTTACTGTGTCAATGAAGGAAGCGTAATCACACTGGGTGTTTGATGGCTGTATAGTGCAGCAGTGATATTGGTTTATGTTTGTTGCTTAAGTATAGACAGGCAAAACACACAGCTTTGCATATTGAATACTCAAAACAAAAACACACATTTGGCACACAGGAAATTAAAAACCAAACAAAGGGATGCAGAATTTGAACTTGAAAGTGATTTGGAGTGGATGTTGGTAACGCTAGTGTGTGTGTTCATGTGTGTCCCCAGTGGACATGTGGTCAGTGGGCTGCATCTTTGGAGAGGTGATAAGAGGGACAGTGCTTTTCCCTGGGACTGATCGTATCCTTCTCACCCACTGCTGTTCCTCTCTCTCCGTTACGCATATGTAACCTGAAAAACCCGTAAAAAAACAACATTTCCTTGAGAGCTGTTGTGCTCAGGATCATGATGCACCAACTAGAGACATTTATGACAGTCATGCTTTTTGGCAGTGGCACACTTGAGCTTGAGAGCTATGGATAAGAGCCTTAGTGGATTAAAAGAAACTGCTTCACTGAGTACTGGGGTGGATCACAGCCAACGTGCAGTGGAGACAAACAAAGAGGTGGGAGTAGCAGGGATGTGGCATGGCCCTGTCAGCAGACTCTACCAACTGGCAACATGAGAGAGCATGACAGCATGGAACATCGAGTAATAAGGGAGGAGCTGTTTGTTGTCGAGAAGGCAAATGCACGGTTGATCATATATATAATCCTTGTCAGAGGTTCAGAGACAGCTCTGCACTTTTATGACTCAGTTTTGGGGTTTTTAAATAAGCTTAACAAGTACAGTGTAGCACAGCTATTGTATGAAATAAAGGTAAAGGAGTTGGGATCACTTTAAGCCAAAATGAGGCATTTCCACAAAATGGTGGCATTTAAAAAAGGAAACAGCAGTAATATAAGGGTAGCGAGAGAGTGAATAGAAATGCTTGCATACATTTTTTTAAAGAAAAATATGTTTTAACACAAACAAAAATAGTTATTTTATTGTTTGTTTATTTAGTTCTGTTAGGTAGCATATTTTATTTATCTCTGATGTACAGCATGTAGTCTCAGTTGTTGTTTTTAAAGTGCTTTATAAATAAGGTTTAATGTTGTGATGGAACACTTACCTATAATAATCTCACTGTTGTTTGGCAAAGAGCAGCACATCATCATTTCATTTAGATGTTTCTCATGGTGATTATTATTTATCATTTTTACATTTATCTGGCCCACAGTGATTCTAAATAGTCGTTAAAAAGTGTGCGTTGTTGAAGTTACACCTCAGACAGTGTGTTGCCCTTAATCCTGACCGACTACATCAGACATCGACCAGTGGAACAAGGTGATTGAGCAGCTGGGGACTCCCTCACCGGAGTTCATGAAGAAGCTTCAGCCCACTGTGAGGAACTATGTCGAGAACAGGCCAAAATACGCCGGCCTCACCTTCCCCAAGCTTTTCCCAGACTGCCTTTTTCCTGCTGACTCTGAGCACAACAAACTCAAAGGTGAGGAAGTGCAGTTCCACACTAAAGATGCTGTGACCATGTTCATGAGGGGACGACGTGTCCTTCTTTTTATGATCCCATAGACCCTTTCGAGGACTACATCACAGAAATATGCACGCGCAGTTTGGGGTCAGAAAACACACTCATACCATTAACTTGTACTACAGTCTAACACATAAAATGCCCTACTTGTAGTGTAGTTGGCTGTGAAAATGGGACCGGCAATGGTGTCAAGTTCTTCAGAATCCCTGCAGGATCTCATCCATTTAAAAAAAAAAATAGACATCGAATGTGGCTCCGAGCATTAAAAAGAGAAGACTGGGGTGAGGCTACTGCAGTCAAAGAGGCTCGTGTTTGTCGTGCTCACTTCATGTAAGGTATCATTTATCAGCTCTTTCTGTTAGATTACGATGAAAATCCTGGATTTCATATTATATGAAACCTATGCTGCCTAATGTTGTGGTCTTGGACGTCGCTAGCTTGTACTCGGCGAGCACTAATTTATTTAGGTATTGTTCGCGGTCCTTAATCGGCAACGAAAGAACATATTCTGAATTATTTGGTGGAGGACCGTGGACATGCATGCTATTTGTTTACCTGTTGTGATGTTTTCGGACCCCTAGCTGCGCGCGTTCTCACTAGGCTTGGAATGTTTTTATACAACGATAGGGTCTACAGGAGAAGTAACAACCAACATTGTGTTACCAGTCATAGATTCCCTTTAATTACAAAATCAAAACTACAAGATTTCTTTCTATCATGTAGGACATAACAAGATAATCCTGAGAGATGCACACTTAAGTTTGCTCGAGAATCCATTAAAGGTCCAGTGTGTAACATTTAGGAGGGTTTATTGGCAGATAAACCGTGCATGTTTGTATAAGTGCTTTAAAAACAATAATTATAATAATAATAATATTATTAGAATTTTATATGTACTTTAGTTTAGCCTAAAATGAATAAGGTATAGTATTCCGGTCATAGTCACATGCATCTTTATGTCTTAATCTGATTTTAATGTCCGTCTGGAGTTTTTACAGCACTGTAGTTATGTAATCGGACCAAGGTAAATAGATTATTGGTGCCCATGTTATTGTAATTGTGTAGAAATAAGGCATGCTTGTTCTTTTATCACAGAAAACCTATTTTTTATGAATTTTAGGAGGCAAACAAGGACAGAGGAAAGAAAAGAGGGGAGAGACAGAGGAGTCATTTTACAGATTCACATCCTTTGTGCATTTTATATTGATGTGTTGGTTCTGAAGCAAAACTCCTTTGGTGGTCTTGAGATATTTATAGTGAAGGTCAGTGTGTGTATGAGAGCGGGACGGTGTGCGGTTTAAGGGTCTCCATTTCAGACCAAGCCAAGTCTGAGGGTGTAAAATATGACCAACTGAGTGACTGGTGATGCTGATGGCATTTGTTTTTTTTTTCTTTTCTTTGTGGGGCCAAAGCTTTAAAAAGAAAGAAATATAGTGGTAGTTTCTCAGATTTCATCTATTAAGTTATTTCAGTCTGGACATTATTGTCTTCATAAACAATGTGGCTTCCTTAAAAGGTACAGGGTGTAACATTTAGCAACCTTTATTGATGAGGTTTGTGGGCTTTTATAAAAACATGCTGGTCCAAAATGACAGCTTTAAAGAGCAGACTCAGCTCCTGTTATAAATATGAAAGGCTTATTCCGGGATAATTCATACATTCACCCAAATTGTACACACTGGACCCTGGTAATGCAGCCTGTTCTCATTCCAAGAGCATTATATTCTACTGCTCTTACACACTTTTGTGAGCATCAAGCCAGTGCTAAGCAGGACAAATATATACTTTATCATTTATTATTTAAGTCACAAATCCTCAAAATGGAGTTGGTGGTTCCAGGGAATTCTTTTACTTGAAAAATGACTTGGTCGAATAATCAATTATCCAAAATAATTGCTCTTAGCACTCGTTTTAAGTGACTGTTGATCAACTATAGTCAAACTAGTTATTCCATCTCTGGACAGAACATCGCTAACTGTATGCTTATAGATCTTACCCACACAAAATCCATAATAAAAATAAAGTTGTTATATGCTTTTCCAAAGCTCTCATTCCACATGAGATCGATTTTCTGTGAAGGTCCAGTTTCCTTTGACAAGATGCTGTTGTTTATTACTCTCTTTCATCCTTGTATTTCTATATTCCTCCTCCCATTCTGTTTTGACGAACAGTTTCTTGCCTCATAAGAATCAACCAGATGTTGTTTCTTTTGTTGTTGTTTTTGTTTTGTTTTTTAAAAACCACAGCGAGCCAGGCCAGAGATCTGCTGTCTAAGATGCTGATCATTGACCCTGCTAAACGGATATCTGTGGACGAGGCCTTGCAGCACCCCTACATCAACGTTTGGTATGATCCAGCTGAGGTGGAGGCGGTGAGTAGGCCTTTTGGCAGAGCTGCGTATTGATTACAGTCCAATATGTTACAATATGAGACTCACATGAATATAATCTGGAGAAAAAACAATGTTATCTTTAGTTTAAAAAGCAAATACACTCATTGACAAAACAATTTTGAACTCTCGCTTTGAGAATTATCAGTAGCGTTTTTGCTTTGCATCTCATTTTCATTTTTTTTCCCCCCTCACTTATGATTTTATTCCTAATTTCTTAACATTTAGTTTCAGATTTGTTTTACGCCATACTTTTTGTTTTATTTTTATTGCTACTGTGTAACAGAGTGACTCAGTGCATTGTCCTGTCTTGTAACGTAAGAGAGGTAGTGGCTCTGGTCTATAATACTGTGCGGTGAAGTCCAACGTCTTCACCACTGCCTCATTAGTATGAGGGGGACAGTGAGATTGGGGAAAAAAGAAATAAGCCATTTTGCAGCTCAGTGACGTTGCACAGATACCACACTGATGAGTGCATGACATGAAGCTCACAGAAGAACCTCGCACACACATCCACTGTAGCTATGAGTAATACGTGGAGGATTTTGTGACTGTACACTTGTCTGAGTTGTGTAGTTGTTGTATCGGTGATGGTTTTGATGCTGATGATGATGACACTGTTGTTAAGACTTGATGTGGTATATGTATAATATGGCTGTGAACATTTTCTGCTGTTTTCCCTTTCTCTAATGTCATCTCATGCTGATGAAGGCCAAAGATCTCATCCAAATATCCATGGTAAATAACAACCGCCCTTCTTCAAAAAAAGAAAAGGACTCTCTATTTAAAAAAAAAAAAGAAGAAAAAAAAATGAATTTGGTTCTGTAACTCT
Organism: Solea senegalensis; assembly: GCF_019176455.1. Classification (NCBI taxonomy): domain Eukaryota; kingdom Metazoa; phylum Chordata; class Actinopteri; order Pleuronectiformes; family Soleidae; genus Solea; species Solea senegalensis. Next base: position 8,189,215 of record NC_058040.1, on the reverse strand, counting down.
TCTGCAAATCTAAATCATTAAAAGATTAATTATATGTGATTAAGGAAAAGGAGAATGTGTACAAGAGGCCTGACTGTAGTTGCAGGCTGAAGGGTTGCAGCTATTGTTGTGCATGTGTTCATTCATCTCAAATCTGGGAGGCTGCATATGAGTCATGTTGAAAATATTAAAGGTCCAGTGTGTAAAATTATTGAGATAATACTTATATGTAGCTTTTTACAACATATTGTATAAATAATAACTCATGGACAAACAACATCTTTTGAGTTTTGATGAGGTGATATTCACCTGCAACTGACCAGTCAATATTGCTCAATCATTTTACACACTGTACCTTTAATTTGAAAAGTGATGCCTCCTGGATTATAAAACGAATTTGATAGAGTTGTGTCCGGCTGTGGCTGCTGAATACTGTGACCTGTAAATGTCCTGCCAAGGTCATAACAGGGGAGTTTCTCTTTGTGAGGAGGAGGATTATGTTGTTAGCGTCTGGTGCAGGATCACTGTGAGTGTGTGTGTGATAAGAGTGACAACATATTTCTGCCCTGTTAGATGAAATGACAATCCTCTGAGACAAGATGTAATGCGGGGGCAACTCATCTACATTGTTCTTATCGCTGTCTGTCAGATGTTTAGTCCTGGCCTCAAACTCTGTAATGTTTGCACTGAAAATGATGTGTTAACATCTAAATGTACAAAAAATGTTGGTTTATGTATGCATTTATTTTTGTTATTTTCATCATAATCTACACATTTGCATCATTGCTTGCTTCTATTTATCAATTCCTTCATTCGGTGAATGCATATATGCGTGTATAAGGTGTATTACATGCACTTAGTATGTGCATGAAATGTCAAAATTATGTTCATCAGTTGTTTTTCCTTCCCTGTATCCATACATTACGTTGCTCGATTTGATGCATTACTATGTAGACATTTATGTGGAGATGTTCTTGACTGCGTTTTGCAACTGTCACTCGATATGTCCCTTCATTTTACTATGATACAGGAAAATAGTAAAGGTGCCAATTAAACTGTTAGACAGTTAAAGTGACCGGATTCAGTTAAAAACTGATCTACAGCAGGTTCCTGTTGTGAAGCACAAATGAGCTTCGCATAATAACAATGCAGACACACACATGAAATACATTACACAAGACACTACAAAGAGGAGACGTCAGGTAAAAGAAATATGAACAAGATGGAACCTAACATCACTGATTACAGACATAACTTTGCAACAGTTTGAATGAATGAATGAAACGTTGGCTGTTTTCTAAACTGTCTCTAAAATGGAGTACGCTCTCTCTTTCTCTCTCTCCCTCAGCCTCCACCTCAAATCTATGACAAGCAGCTGGATGAGAGAGAACACTCTATTGATGAATGGAAAGGTGAGAACCATCGATACTGCTACTTTTTCTACTACCTCTACTACTTCAACTTCCTCTATTACTACGAATAACAATGACAGTCAAACCATTAAGAGTGAATAAAGTCATTTTTTCCCTTTTATTACATCATGTTACTTCTGTTGTAATCAGTGTTTCTATTTGACGATGTACTGTACGTTTAATTGTGATCAGTATTCTTGGTGTCTGTTTTAAAGGTCACATATTCAGGCTTTACAAAAATGCTTTTTTTTGCATCTTTGTTTGTGTTGAGTCATGATTTATTTCATATTGCAGCGGTATATAGTATTAGTAGTGGTATGAAGTAGCAATAATTATGCAGAAGTCACAAAATAGACCGTTTTTCTTTCATTTTTGTTCCTAAAAACAGGTGTTTTGATACAGCTGGTGAAAATGTATTTATTTTTTCCATCTGATTGCCGAGGTTGCACATTCTTACAGCCTCTGTATATACACTATCTTTAGACATAGTAATGGAAAAAAAGCAGCCTAAATGCTCTGTGTTCTAAGGGTTACAAGTTGTGAGGGATCGATTTTCTAACCCCACACTTTGCTCCCTGCTAGAACTCATCTACAAAGAAGTGATGAACTTTGAGGAGAGAACGAAGAATGGCGTTGTGAAGGGACAACCTTCACCTTCAGGTACTCTCAGTGCATAACCCTAATCGCTCTGTAAGTGAATTTACTCGAACCTTAAATGGACTTTTACCCTTTGTATATAGAGAAACTCATTGTGCCGTCGACCATGTGTCTGTCTCCTGCATCCAAACCTAAATGTTGTTAAGTTAAATGGTGTCATTTTGTGCTGATGAATAACTGCTAATATTGCCTCTACTGAATATTTTAATAGTAGCTGATGTGTGTTTTTTTATGATTACATATGTGAATATGCATAAACATGTCATCATTTAAGGTTTGGGTTTGCTGGGAGCCAGCACAGGATAGCTGCAGCTGACATTTTCTTTAATATTATGGTTCTTTCCTCGAAGTTCTCATAGTTTAGCAGTCAGGAGTCACGTTAGTGGTGACACACTGATTAGGCCGCGCACACACACACACACACACACACACACACCCCAACACTAGAGTCAGACACGTGAGGAGAGTAACTTATTGCTGAGTCACATTAGCAGCCGTTATCCATTAAAAACAAACAGCAGGTCCATTTTGAAAAATAGGAAAGCGAAGAGACAGTGAAGTAAAATCCTGATGAGACAGCAGCATCTGCTGGTCATGAGAGGTAACTGCATATGCAAGTGTGGGAAGTGTGAAAAAATAATGTAGGTCTGAAATGTTATGATACCCAAAAATCTAGCCCTTTTAGAGAGACAAAGTAAAAATTATTTGTCACTGTACTTGTGTACAAAACTCGCATATCTCTTCTTTACTTTGTTATTTATATTTCTAGCAACTTTTACTGCACTACGTTTCCTCTAGCTATCTTTGTTACTTGTTATGACCAAATAAAATCAGAAGAAGAGTTGGTAATAGTCTGTATTTATAGAGATTTTCTAGTCTTGATTAACTGCTTTACAGTTTTGTCATTCACTCATTCACACATCTTTCAAATTCATTCACACTCAACATGGGGTTAAGTGTCTTGCTCAAGGACACGTAGACTCGCAGAGCCAGGAATTTAACCCACAACCTTCCAGTTGAAAGACAACCCAGCCTACCACTGAGCCACCACGGCTTAATCATTACTCCTCACATTTTATATCAGAAAATTACACTTAAGTACAGTAAATGTCATATACTTTAAGACTTTTACTTAATGTTATCAACTTCAACCAAAGTCATTTTCTGTACTTCTGTACTCAATTATCTCTTTGAGGTACTTGATACAATACTGCCCATTTATTTATGTCGATCAAAATTGACAAATCACAGTTTAATAGGTCATTGTGTTTTAAAAGTCTCCCTGCTCCAACACACCTCATTCAAATGAGTGGGTCGTTATCAGGCTTTTGCAGACTATTTGAATCAGCTGTGAAACATCTACAAACACGCAGGCACCAGGATTGGGAAACTCTGCTCTAAACTATTATGATGGAAAAAGTAGCTGGTGATACAAACAGTTCATTTTCACATTGTTTTGCTCCCTCACAGACTTGCCACTTCAACAGTTTATGACATCTGTTATTCTTAATATTCTATCCACATACACTCAATGTCTCAGACACAGTCAGAAGGACCTCTGTGTGGGGTTACACACATCAACATGAGGGATGAACCTACGTTATTGCTTTTGCCAGAGTTTGTCCAGAGCTCAGTATTAATTACCTCATGATCTTAAAGCCGTAATTAATCTTTGTTTTAAGTATTTTTTTTTTACAGATATTCCCGATGCATTTACTCTAAAGTAAAGCAGCTGGAACTTAATGCCAGCCGTTAATCCTGACTTATCGTCGGTTATCGCCATTAAACAATTACTACCCACCCAGACACAAATAGCAGATTCATGATTTTCCCTGTCGTACAATCGACGGGACTGTTTATATGGTGGGAAATAAAAGTAGTTGTTTTAGCGTATACACTCTCTCATCCTTTGATCTTTCTACTCACAGTTCCGGTGGCTAAAGCAGAGGTTTCCATTGATTTGTTGAAAAAGAGAGGCCACTCACTGTCCACCTCCTGTGACGAACATCTGCGCACGTCCATCATGTTGGCTCTATTTTTTTTCAGTAGAAGGTAAACAGATAAACAACAAGCATTTACTGCAAAATCTACTTTCCTGGAAACAAGTGACTGGAGAAGCAGGAAATAAGTAGAGGTGCTTGATGATTAGATTGGGAGCAGGTGTGCTCCTGCCACAGGTGACCTGATTACATGCAGAGATGAAAGGAGGCGACGTAGGCGGAGATGAAGGCGGAGCCTGACAGATACATTTTAATAGCGAATGAATGAAGGAACTTGACTTTTAACAGTAAACATAAAGAAAGGGATGAAACCACTGATTTCTTGTTTATTTATTAGGATCCTTATGCACTGCTAGTTTTCCTGGGCGGGTTCCTCCTTAAAGAAACATTCATTAGACATTTGATAGCACATTTGAAACCATACAAAACTAAATAAAAACATCATACAGTCATGACACACCATAAGTAATAATAATAAAATCATTTGTTTGTGACTTCTTGAAGTCTTTGTTCTGTGATTGTTGATATTAACTGGTGACCCATTCCAGGCGGAGGAACCTTAAATTTGTGGCCTAGTTACGAGCTGAGCAGTGACGCTTCCTGTGGAACCCACTGGACCCAAACCTTGAACCACCCTTGTCTCATATAGATGCAGTGTTATTGTCGTGTCCCACAGTCGTCCTCTCACTCACAAATGATCTCCCCCGGCTTTTTTACTGCTCCCGTCTTTACCAGGACTCCTTTACGTTGTAACCCCCTGCTGCTGTTGATTCCCTTAGCACAGGTGCAGCCGTGAACAGCAGCGAGAGCCTCCCTCCCTCCTCCTCTATCAACGACATCTCCTCCATGTCCACTGACCAGACCCTGGCCTCAGATACCGACAGCAGCCTGGAGACCTCTGTAGGACCCCTGGGGTGTTGCAGGTGACTAGCCGCCTGCCTGCGCAACCCCATGTTCTTCCGAAGGTGAAGAACCCAACTGACAAGGCCCAGTGAAAACACAAAGAAAAAAAAATGGATTAAAAAAAAAAGGAAAAAAAGAGTAAAGATCAAAATCAATATATTAAGAGCAAAACATGAGTTATGGGATGTGAAATGTTGAATTCTAAAGCCTGTGCATTGTCATTCAAAAAAAACAAAACAACAAACAGCAGTGGTATTTAAACTGAAGTAAATGAGCTGAGGTATATGTTTATGATTCTCTAGTTGCTTTGCTTATATTACCCCAATATCTTATATAATGGCATCCGAACATAACGACCAAATGCTTCGAACAGCATCCTCTGCAAAGTGCATATTGGCTGGCTGCTGGTCTCCCAACTCCTCTCTCAAGCATTTAGGCTCCAATCATCGCGGGCAAGGTGGGCGGCCATTTTGCTCATCCCTACTGTACAATACAAGCGTCACTCGCCTCCTCCTCCTCCTCCTCCTCCTCCTCCTCCTCCTCCTCCCCGACCCGGCCCCTTGATGTAATGACACTGCTGTGTTTGAACCCTCGTCTGCACCCGGCACAATCCCTGACGTAAGGTTGACTGAATGGTGTGTTTGTATGTGGTTATTCTGCAGGGATTTGTAGTTGCTCCCACCCAGAGCGCCCCCCACCCCTGTTGTACTTGTAAATAATGTAATTCTGTACAGCTGAAGGACACATAGAGTGGGACTGACGGCCAGTACACTGGGAGTTTTTTTCTGACTAGCACACCTTGCACGTCACCGCTTTCCACCTCAGTTGCCCCCCCCCCACCCCCTCGCTTATTGCTGTAGTACCTGCATGATTAGATTTGGAACGATGCTAATCTCACTGTATGCTAAGACGAGTCTGCATAGAGACTTTTGTTTATATATGATGTAAACTAACTCAATTCCAGACATGGTGGGGTGGAGGGGTCTGCTGTGTTTGAGTCTGTGTGTGTGTGTGTGTGTGTGTTTGAGAGACAAGCCATTAAAGGGTCATTACACTCAGACACAAATTATTTTGACTGCGCTCAGAGTGTTCATATGATGACCTTTAAGGAGTCTGACGTGTGTGTAACGTCCCCTTTTATTTCCCCCTTGCAGTGTGTGTGTGTGTGTGACTGGTCCCTCCACCGCTCATGCATGTCTCCGTGTACCATTAACCCTGTACAGGCATTGGAGATAGGTCCATTTCTGCACCTTGGCGTAACCACGAGGACTTATTGTCCTCTTATTGTTTGGCTCTTAGAAACACACCTGTGGAAGGCAGCAGGTTGTTCAAAGGTGGATGACGAGTGTTAACCTTTGTAGCAATGGCTCGTCCTTGTAATGTTATGAAGTGACTAAAAAGGTAGCTGGATAGATGCCACCTGTTGGCTGTTTCATTTCTGAGCTGGAAGGTTTATTTATTCATATTCGTCCGTACATTTTCTACTGCTTTATCCTCCATACGGGCTGGAGCCAATGCTGGACAGGTTTTTCAGTCGGTTGCAGGGCAAACATACAGAGACGAACAACAGTTCAGCCTCATAATCACACCTACGGTCAATTTAGAGCGTTCAATTCACCGCTGCATGTTCTTGGACTGGAGAAAAGCCCACATGCACATGGGGAGAACATGCACGTGGGATCCAAGCTGGTGACCTTCTATCCCAGCCACCGTACCACCACGTGGCTTGTTATTTGAGTCACTGCTTATTTATTTATTTATTTATTCCGATGAATGAAACCTGAATATGGCAAGTGCCTTTTGGAATGAAGCATCGCGGGTGTAAAGAGAGAGCGAGAGTTATTTTCCTTGGTGTGTTTTTCCCTCTGCTTCTTCTTTTTCTGCCTTACAAACCACAAGACATTTTGTCTGAGCTTAAGACAAAGCCAATAATAATGCAAGTTTTTTTTTTTTAATTCAGCCCATTCACGTTTTTTCATTTAATGTCCCTGCATACGTTCATCAGTCAGGGTAACAGGGTGACAGTAGATTCCCTCAAACACACACACAAAAGCTCTTCACTTTGTTTGCTCTCGTCAGCTGCTGCAGTGAACTCTTTCTCACCTTCCTGTGTCCACTTATGGCCTAATAATTCACATTTTATTTGCAAAGGAATGTGTGCAGTAGATAAAGAGGAGACGTGATGTTCTCACCTATCTATCTACTGTGTCGATGAATCCGTCTCATAGCTGCAGCTTTCTTTTATTGCTTGAGATAAAATGCACTCCTGTCAGGCACGTCATCGACACGTCTCTTTTTAATTTGTATATAGTGTGTTTTATTAATTAGGGACATTGTCATTGTTTTTTTTTAGCTTCTTGATGTTTCCATGCAGGTCTATGGACAAGGATTGTGTGCAAAAGTGAAGACATTTGATTGGAATTGGCTCTGCTGTTGGATTTCAAGGCTTCCTGCGAGCTGTATAAATGGCACGCACAGATATACTTTACACCGCATGTCAGGGACACTGGCAAATCAAGGGCGCCTCGATTGTTTCACTGAATACAGGACGTGTGTTTGTTTAAAGTGTGTCAGAACACACTTTACAGTAATAATCACCACATTACTAAGTATAGGAAACTGCATGGCTCAACCGGTTAACATTAAATGTTCATTGTCAGTAGTGGAGGTGTGGTGACGTCACTCTTTACGTCTTCATTTTACATATGTTTTGTCCTCACCCTGTAAGTCTGTGTCCTCTTTGTGTGCATGTCTCCCCCAAAAAATCCTTCCCAAACACACACACACACACACACACACGCATCACATATAGCTACTTAGTGAACACTCCCTCTGCCTGTGTGTGGCATGTGTACAGTGAACCGCACACAGCACCTTCACAGCGTGGAGAGGGTAACTGAGGCCGGCGGCGTCTCCAGGATAAGCTACGGAGGCGAGCTTAGCTTTCTGTTCAGGGTCTGGCCAGGGCAGTCGTTTCAAACAGGGTGCAGCTTTGAAATTCTTTGTGCTTTTAAAAAAATGTTCCGATCAACTTTGTCACAAAGGGGTCCAGTGTTGGAGTCGGCTCCTGCACCACAAACACCCTCAGCACTGTTGCCGTTTTTTCTACAGGGTGATTTTGATTCATCCCGACGACACTCTACTACAAAAACCTAAAACATGTTTTTTTTTATTTTTGTGCGTGTGTGTTTTTGTTTTCTTTCCTCTTTTTTCAGAATGTGAACTTCTCTTTGTAAAGCCATCCCTCCAGACAATTCAATTGTTATAATAATAATAATAATAATAATAATAAAAGAAAAGGTGCTTTCGATCCTTTAACGCACCTGACGTTGACATGATTCAGCTGGGTTGTCAGCACTGAATGTAGAAATGAATGGTTTCACAAACGACGCACACTACTGCTGCTCTGTTGTGCGAACATGTGTGTGTGTGTGTGTGTGTACAGTATGTGTGTGTTGGGTTTTAAAATGAACCAGCATCAACTTGAAACACTGTTGAGGGTTTAAATTGGGAATTACATTGTCTTCTTTTTTCTCTCACAACATTGAAGAATGTCAATCAGTGCAGTTGTGTATTTGAAAGTAGATCATGTATGTATTTATCTTCAGCCACAAAACCTTTGGATTAGAGAGATTTTTGTTTTTAGTCTGTTAGGACGCATCTTAAACTCAGTGCTGACATCCAAATCTTTACACAAGGTACTTATGATGATCCCCAATCGTATCAGATTTCACACCCTTTTTTTTTCTCAGTCACATTGTAAATAACAACACTACAACAATGCAATAAACACTTTATTGCACTCAAGACAGGGAGGCGAGCTACTGCAAGGGTCAGGTGATGCTTAAATGTTTAGTCTTAAATGTGGAACTCTACAACGATGAAAAACCTTGTATAGCTCATCTGAATCAGGTGATGTTGTTCTACAATTCTTTAACACTTCCTCCCCAATTTTTTGTTTTCTTTTACTCTGTGCTGTTTTAATAATAATAATCATTCTTTTTTGACATTGTCAGGTTAAAAAAAAAAAAAAAAAAAAGAATTGTATCTGTTTCACGCTAATCTCAAAGCTTCGGGCGATAGCGTTTCAAATAAAGTCAAACAAATGCAAGAGAAAAAGAGAAAAAAAAAAAGAAGATAATACTGAAAGCTGTACCTGTAAACACAACATTTTAAAGGAACTGTGTATGTAAAAATAGTATATGTATGTGATTGAAAATAAACAAAACCTTTGATCTTGGATAACAGAGTACATTTTTCTTTTACACTTTCATCTCAACACAAACTATGTGTGTGACACGTTACTGCGACACTAGTCCCACCATTACAACATTTCTTTATCAGGTTCTTGTACAGGCACAATATTTAGGCATTTGCCAAAGGTAATATTACATTTATCTATGATTTTTGCATTCCTTTTATATTGTTTATCATTAATATTTTTATTTATTTAACATTTATTTAACCAGGAAAATCCCATTGAGATTGACAACCTCTTTTTCAAGGGAGTACTAGCCAAGGTAGGCAGCAGCAAATACCAAACACACAATTAATAAGTTAATGATCTCATTTATTTAACAATTTCTATAAAGATATTTTGTCCACCTGAAAATGTATGTACAAAAGTGTAGGGAAAATATTTGATGAATTGCCATATTTTATGTAATATTTTATTTGGGCCACTCAATGTAGATGAGTTATTTTTAGTTCTGGATGTTTGAGATGAGCATTTTACCATTTATGACATAGACTTGATGAATTAAAATAAAATAATCAATACATCGTAAAAGTCTAATGTCATGTCCAGGTATTACATACAAAAAACACTGTTGCATCAGTGGTTGAAACACTCAACAAAAGAGAACAGCAAAGTCGTATTATGATGAAAACACATCTTTATTCGTATTAAATAATTTTTCAAAGTTACTGTGTGTATCAAGTATCACGTCATGATGACATTCCACCATCCCAGTCCTCTTCTGCCCACTCGCCGTGTCTGTGATCTTGCTCTTCTGTGTGGAATTCACAACAGAATGAGGTGACACTTGTGTCCGCTCGGCTTCAGCCCATTATTTCCCAGTGACGGGTGCAAAATGAGGAGCGTGGATCCCCGACCCCCTCTTTCAGTCACTCAGGCACTTTTCCTCCCTCTCTGTGCACATTCCGATGTCCTGCAATGACCAGCAGCAGGCTTATGCACCCATGCACAAAGAATCAACCCCTGTGGACTCAAGTCCAGACCAGACCAGGTCTGTGCTGTGCTGAGGTGCATTCTGTTCTGTACCCAGTAGCAAATCCCCCGTGTGTATGTAGACATTCACTTGTTGTTCGCTCTAATGCACATCACATACTCGCTGCAGCAAATCGCCCCATTGTTGACAAACTTGATGCCGTAATCCCCACTCTTCACAGTCATGAGCCAAAAAAGCACGAGTCAACAAGTGTGTTGTGGCGGCAGCTTGTTATTCTGTGTTAGGCGAGACTACAGGGGGGAGTATTTGTTTCAAAGCTGGCACCTCGTGTGCTCAGCCACCAGCTGCGTTTCCCATTGAGGATTCAAAGACTGACACCAGCTCCACATCTCTTAATTAAGAAAGTACATTTTGTCACGTGGATTAAATCATCCGCTACAGACATTTTTATCTTATCTGGGATCTGCGCCAGTGACCCAACGTGCAAGTCACCATCGTGCAAATGTATTACTTATTTTTTTTATTTTTTTACAGGCTACATAATTCTTCAGTCAGTATTCATTTATAACGTGTGCCACATCCATCTGAATATGCTTCAAACCACAGGACAGGACTCACAATTAGTGTCTACACTTAGAAAATATTTACAGTACAGGCTCTCGTTTTGGTCATGGGGTGAATACGACGGCATATAAGCTCAGGCGCATAATATACAGTGTCATATCTAATTTAATAAATCATACACACGTTGACCAACAGAACATTCAGTACCGACAGTAAGTGCAAGGAAAGATCTTAATATAAAATATCACACATTGATGAATTGGCTTAAATATCACTGAAACATTGAAAGCAGTACTTTCATTTCTCTTTACATACATATGCTGCTGTTTTCCTGCATTATTTACCTCTATGTACACGAGTAGACACAGAATCACATGGAACAGTAAGATATTTTTTGTTTTTGTTTGGGGGGTTGGATTTAAAATGAATTAAGATAGAAAGGAAGCTGTAGGTGTTTTTGTGTTTTGCTGAACACGGCCTTTTTAAATGTTCACCCTTCATCACAGACTGTGGAGAACTGTTCCTTTTTCTCCACTTCCAAGTCAGATAAGTGAGTACCACAGCAGTTTCTGAGAAGGTTGGAGAGAGAAGAAAAACAAGTTTAAATAATGCTGTATTTACAAGGTAAAGTCCCTCTGACATCACTCCAGGTGACGTCTACAGTTGTACAGGTGGCCTACACCACCTGCTTCAAAATGTTAGACGTTCTGCAACTTCCAACATTTCTCTTTACAACCAGCAGCCAAATCCTGTTTGGAGCCTGCCTACTGTTCATTCACACGTTCATTCCCACATCGTCCTTCACTGTATCCAGATGGCGTTGCTGCGGTCTGGCCGCCGCGGGTCAGTCGCCGCCGCCGCCGTCGTAGCGCCGGTTGCTGTGAGGTCACTGAACGTGGAGAAAAACTGTTCCATCTCTTTCTGCAGCATCTGATTCCGCCGCTCAGCATCGTCCCTGGCGCGCTCGGCGTTGCGGAGCTTGATCTCCGCCATGGTGTACTTCTTCCTCTCCTGGTCCAGCTCCTCGTGGATGCTCACCATTTCTGTCTCCAGCTCCAGATTGCGCTGCTCCAAGCTGCAGAGGAGGGTGAAAAAAAATTGTTGTTGTTTTTTTCTTGGAGGCTGCATTTAACTAGTTTAATGACTTAACAACACATTCACTATCACAGGCACTGAATGTGTCATGGTCAGCACAGTACTATCTGTGTCTTTTTTCCTTCACACTGGAAAATGATGTACCAGTGCTGAAGCAGGAGGACTGCAATGTTGTATTTGAGTCCTCAGTGGTAGACTCAGTCATGTTCGGCATCCCCAGTGTCCCAGAATCTGAACCATAATACAATAAATTCATCTTTAATGAGTGTGACTGCGCCTACTCTAATCCTCCTCAGCTCAGACTCAAGCACCGGTGACTTGGCTTTCGAGCATGGACTGCATTCTCACTCACACGTTAGAGGCAAAGAGTAATGCAAGGCAGAATAATAGAAGTGGATTAACGTCATTCGAGTGTATTTCATTGATGTTTCTGATAATGAGGACTTGATTACAACACTGCAAGCTGCTTATGAACTCCTCCTCCATCAACACTAATACATCATTTTCCAGGGTACAGTAAATTAGACCCAGATGAAACTAAATTAGCCGAATTTCCACATTTTACTGATGCCTTCAAAGAGGGTGCTTTACAGGTTCACATTTGTGCCAAGAGTCAGAAGAGTAGATCAATATCACTCTTATCGCAGCATTCTAAATATAAATCTGAAGCCAAGAGTCAGTATATTAGGTTGGCATACTGTATACAAATGGTATCTGAATCTGCTTACTCTGTTTTTTTTATTCCTCCTTCTTCAATTACTCTTCAGGAGGTATTTAGTTGTGTGTAATCAAAATGATTAACTTCAAATATTTCAATGCAACTGGGTGTATGAACGTCCGACAGTGTCAATACATCCATATCACCACAAATATCAAATCATTTCCTGCGTCACTAGAGACATTCAGACAAAATCTGCCTTTACTTTTTGAGCTATTACATTTTATCCATTATCATAACCGACGTAAAGACGGGACCATACCTCTTTATCCTGGCCTCATATTCTGTCTTCTGCTTGTGCATCTCCTGTTTCAGACTGGCCACTAAGCTGTGCAAAGCGCTGTGGCTGCCGGGCCCATTGGCGGCAGTGAAACCATCACTATTGTCACTGCTGCTGGTTCCCCGACTGCTCCTCCCTGCGCCGTCTTCACCTCCTTCCCTGGTGCTGATCCGGCTCTCTCCCTCACCTCCTCCTCCACCAGACTGGGGCAGTTCATTATCCTGTGCTGCTCCGTCCAAGTCCTCAAAGTGACCGCCGTAGAAGTCCTGCTCAGGGCAGGTGGTGGTGGAGGAGCGACAGGAAGTGGAGTTGTCCGGAAGAGAGATTTCACAGGAGGAAGTGGACCAGGTGGCGCTGTCGACGCTCTGCTTGTCCTCACAGCTGCTGTTCAGACACGTGCTGGTGATCTGGTTCTGTAGCTGCAGGTTCTGGTGGTTTAACTGGACGTTGTCGTATGTAGACAGACGATTCTGATTGGTTGTTTGATCCCCGTTGGAGCCGTCACGTGTTTTATTGTTCACCCGTAATGTGACGCAGCCATTCGGTGCCCAGAGGCCATTGCGGCCGTTCAGACTACCCGTGACCATGTCGGTGCCTGAAATGCCCATGCGCACAACTCCAGTCCCATTCCCTCCGGTGCCGCTCCCACTTGTGACACCACTGGTGCCCATTTTTGTGCCTGAACCTTTGAGCGTCCCGCTGCGCCGCACAGGTAAACTCCCACCTCCACTCAGAGTCTGGTTCTTTTCTTGACTAGGGTCTGAGGCGGGTGAAGAGCTAAAGGACCCGTTTGTAACAATCCCACTGCCTTTACTGAACGCTGGGTTCTTTTTAACCGTCAGTGGTGGACTGCGGGTGATGTCAAAGCGTCCGGTGACACAATTACGAGGGCTCAGTGACCGCGGGGAGCCACTGTTGTCTACATGTTGGCGGTGCGAAGGAGAATCCGGTGTTTCCCAGACACACTGCCGGACCATGTGTGTGTTGTTGTTCTCGGCGTTCTGAGTCGCTGTCGTGATAGTGGAGGTAGTTGTGTTTGCTTGCCGCCGCGGTAGTTCAACGTTGTTGTTGACGAGCTCGAGGCCTGTGGGGCTGTCTTCATTGCAAGGGAACAGCACGTCGTGGCGGCCAATCAAAATGGCCATTAGCTGCTGGACCAGAACAGTACCTGACAACATGGGATCACACAGCATTATTATTTTTTTTTATATAACTTTAATAATTAAATTAAAACTGAAACTTCAGTTGTGTACAATCACATTATTGGAATTAATTGTTATTTTCCTTTCCTCAGTTCTGAGTCAGCTCTACAGAGGCAGCCATTTAAGACCACCATATTTTAACAATAGATTTTTGATGCTAACTGAAGGCTCCATACATTCTTTAACACACTTGGAAGGAAGTTTTACACACTTCAAACAATACTGACCTTCCATTATGGCGACCGGATCCTCCAACTTTGGCCTCAAAATATTTGGCCCAAAGACCGTGGCCAAGTTCTGAACACTCATTTTGTTCACTCCCGAATATGACTGGACTTCATCTAAAAATCTGGCGGACAGAAAAAAATATCCCCAATGTTACACTGATCGACGGCGGGCGAGGCAACGCATGTGGAAACTTATACAGAAGACAATGTATCAGCTTAAAGAAATAATCTGTACCTGCAGATGTACTTGAGAAGGTTGTGGTTTACTGGAGGTAGACTTTCCAAGAGTCTTCTCAGCTCCTTCATACCCTGCAGACGATGCACACATTTGAGGTAAGTTTAGGTAAGTCAAACCAAGTCATCACACCAGTTATAATTAATTATAGGTCATTTCTAGCTCATAAAACACATCATCCAAAGAAGTGCACTGATGTGTTACAGAGTTTTAAAAGACTCATTCAAACATTTTCGTGAAAGCAATTTGAAGGTCCATTATCTCTCACCTAAAAACAGTGAGTCAGAGGTGCAATTCTGTCTCTGCGAACATTTGAACTTATTTCTGGAATGACAACATTCTCAGTGATGTAGAATTCTAAATATAAATTACAATTACTACTTGAAAAATCAGCCCCCTGACAATCAGCAGGTACGTACTTTATCTACTCGTAAATACTGGCTATGCTGCTTAGTGTTCCTTCTTTATTCAGGTCTAATACACACTGATGGCATTACACCATATTTCTGGACCTACATAACACTCATGAACGCACACAGACACACAAACACAACAAAACAGGTCTGACCACCAATGACTGAGCTGTGAGGGATAAGCTTGAATGCCACAAACTGTATGTGAGAGGTTTTTTTAGAGCTGACTTTGGTCGATACATAACTGTAAAGTGTGCGAATGTGAATCTGTTGAGTGACACACTGTAGATGTGAGAATTTCAAATACCCTTTCCTACCATTTCATCATCCTTCCCAAGGAGCTTGGCGGTTGCGAGGAAATCGTCGTACTTTTGGAAGGGGATGACAGGCTCTGGCAGCTCTCTGAGATAGAGCTTCAGTAGAGAAGCCACTGTGTGCACATCTGTGTTACTGCAGGAAAAACAAGACGAGACAGTCAGACAGAGAGTGGGGGCGGGCTGAGGTTATGATTTATTAAGGCTACACTGCAGAGAGTCAAAAAAAGAATCACGGTGTAGCCTGGTGCAGGGACAGCGGCGCTGCGAGGCATAGATGGAATCAGTGGAGAAGATAATGTAAATACCAGTGAAAGCAAATGTGTATCACTTCACTTTTTGCATCACTATAAATAAAAATGCAAAGGATTTCCACTGTAGGCTCAGGGAGACTAATGGGCTGGCAGATGAGACAGGAAGAAAACTAATCCGACACTGAAGCTTTTACCATGACATGAGTTGTGTTAAAGCTGGAGGTGGAGGGCAGAGATGTGATGCATTTGTCTTTCTGCAGCCAGTGTTTCAAGGAGGTGGAGAGATGTTGATGTACAGCCAGGTTCCTGACAAATTTTATTCATGGGGAGCTGATTACATGGTAGTGGTGTGGTGGATGGCATGAAAGGGGCTGGAGGAGCAAGAGTATGCGGCTGTGTATGTTCATTCACTCGTGCATTTCTCTGTCATCCTGAGTGATGAATGAGGGTTGTTGCATTGTAAACCAGCTCTCTGTCTCACTGTACTGCCACCTGTAGGTGGCAAACTATAACAAATTATAATTCATTTCCAACAAGGTATGTGCTGGTTATTTTCATAACCCCCTGGTTTTTCCACGTCACTTTTAGTTGAAGATATTAGCAGCTACTTTTGTTGTTTTTCTTTCCTGTGCACCGTGTGTGTAGTTTTTGCTTCCTGTCCCGTCTGCCCCGCCCTAATGTGTTTCACCTGTGTCTCGTTAGTCACACCTGTGTTTGATTGGCCCTGCCTCCTTAGTGTATTTAGTCTCTGTGCTCTGCCTTTGGTTATAATTCAGTCCTGTTTGTTTCTCCAATTTTTTTATGTGTTCCTGGTCTTCTCACCATGTTTCTGCTCCATGTTGTTTTTCAGCTTATGTTTCACTCTTTATATGTTTACTTTATTAAAGACTCTTATTCATGTTGGGTCTTCTGTTTGTTTGATACCCCTGACAGTCACTGTACAGTATGTTAATTGTTGGGTCAACTGTGTTTTATTTGATATTTGTTATTGCCTCTTTTTTCACAATTTTCATCATCTTATCTCTCTTTTTTTAATACCTGGACAAATATAAATATGTTTAAGTTAAACATTCCAACAATGTGTTTTTAATCTTTCCTTTCACTTTCCTATATTCACAAAAATGTTGCTTTATTTGAACTGCAGGTTTAATTTCAATATGATATATATAAAAAAGTTCAATATAGTATTTCTGCTGCGAGGATTCACTCAATCTCAAGCAGGATGAGATCATAGAGAGTTGTCTTGTTGTTTGAGTGAGTGCTACATGGGGAGAGCTTCAGTGGCAGAATGCATTAAAAACTGACCACAATGAAATACGGTGGTTAATGTTCCCTTTCTTTGTATATGTACAAATGTGACTAGTCAGCGGTCTGAATGTACATTAGGTTACTTAAAATTGCACTCAGCCATCCAAGTGTGCTCACATGTTTCCTCACCAATCAAACGCAGGCTTTTCACCACAGTCGAAGGCGTCCTGCAGCTCTTTGACCAGGTTAGCCTGTCCAGGCAGCCGGAATAAACCCTCCTCCTGGAGGCCCCACTGGCGAATGAAATCCACACACTGCTCTACCAGCATGGGAGCGAGCTTGTTCCCAAAGCGGCGTTCATAGCGCACCGTCTCCTCCAACTTCTGACCAAAGATCCCTGAAATGAAAGACAAAAATATTAAATGACTGTGCAAGAGGGATGAGTAACTCCGCAATGAATGATCCCCCCACCTCATATTTGAACATTACATTATAGTATGTACTGTTTTCACATCTATAACCTGCTTCTCTCTTTATAGCTGAATAATTCAACAGTAACATCCTGAAATGAGAAAATCTACAGTTGAGGACACATCGCAGCGAGCACATAAATTGATTGAAAAAGATTTGTGACAAGATCAACCACACAGCCAAAGCTCAAATATGTACACCCACAAAGCTTTACGCCGATGATCCAATCTCTAACTTCCTGCTGAGCAGCTCTCGCCTTTTGTCTGAGGCAGCCGTCGTATACACACACAAAAAAAAGAGGGGCTGATTTCCATTTGCAGCCTTCTCATGTGAACGCAACACAAGAGGGGATTTAGGCAGCCTTCCTGAGAGATTTGGATCTGCATACTTTTCCGGTCTCTAGATACAGACAGAGGCTACTCACACACATGCACACACGTGGTACGACGAGGTACCGCAAGGTGACTGAATTCAACTGACCTTACCGGAATTCTTGTGCTTCTGACAGCGTTTGGCACGGCTTAAAAACCCCACCAGTTTTCATCTGAACACTTTGAATTCATAGCAAATATGGACATTTTATCAATTCATAACGTGGCATTTCTAGTAAACAAGCTCAAACGCATCAGTTACAGCGCCATCAGACACAGAGACACTGGCATTTTCTATCAGTTGACTGTCATACTCACCCCTCTTGAAACTTGCAAGCTTCCGGAAGAAACGCCTATTAATAAATTTGTGATAAGATAACATACCAGAGGTGCAGAATTGAAAGCGTCTGCATTCTAGCATTTTCCAAGAACTGGTCTCTGGTTTTTTAGCTATGCGAGAAAGCAGAAAATCAAGGCAGAAATGAGAAGGATGCATCCGTTTGACAACAGGTCCGTCAAACTGTCCTCTTTCATTTGAAAGCAGGCAGCTCAGCCTTTAACAGTAAAGTCTTGTGTTCTCTTCTTTTTCCTTTGGGTCAGTCACTTTGCAGATATTTTCCACTTCAATATTTACAGCAATGCGTAAGACAAAACGGTCATGTCCCAACAAACTGGAAAACAGACTGGAAAATCCACCAGAGGAAAACAAATAAAGACGAATATCCTCACAGAGATGCTGCAACGACCATAAGAGCACAAAAAGAGAGAGTGACTAAATGAAAACGAGGTCATCCCTCCTCCAGACAGTCTGGTCATGAGTCTAGGAATGTTTTCCCGGGTCACATGTGTGAACCAGCTTAAGGACTGGATGTGTATGTGTTTATATGTATATTTGCTTTGTTTTTCCACACTGGCTCGGGTCGTACTACGACCACGGAACATTTGACAAACAAAGAAGAGGGGACACCTTCTCTCTCTCTCTCTCTCCCTCCCTAGGTACTGAACAGGTTCCATCAAACATGCTTCACAAACCTGCTGCTGCACACACATGACACACACACACAATTACATCTATGCTCACACACAAGGGGGAGGGAGAGGAATCTAGACATGATGCAGGCTATTCTTTCTTTTCTCTTTTCTTGCTATCTCTTTTCTCTCTTCCTATCACCTTTTCATTGTCTTCATATATAATATTTTCTTTGCTTCTCAATAGTTCACAGCTTCACTGTTTTTACTTGGTTGTATTTATACAGTATATTAGACTCAATTAACTTGGTTATTTATAAAAATGGTAAATTAAATATTGTTAACACAGCCAGCAAGAGCAATTTCAGGTTTTAGTAGACTTTTGCCCAAGGACACTTGAGCATGCAGACTAAAGGATTCACGGATCAAACCACCTACCTCCTGATCCACAGCCACCCCTTATACAAACATTAGATTATTAGATATCTAACACCATTATTGTCTTATATTGTTGAGTGATTAGCTTAAAATCACTTCACAGGCGTAACCAGGTCACTTGTGAAATCACAGCTCAAGAGCGCATTTTGTTTGGAGCTAGATCTGGAGCACAGAAGCAAAAGAAAAGAACTCAGAGATTTCTGCAAAAACACCACCACAATCATCATCACCACCACCATGTGACTGACAAACCCTTATAGATACACACTAGAGAACCTTTATACTCTTAAAGAAGCAGAGCATGAGTGGAAAAGTCCATAAATAAAGGGCAGCTAATACGTTACATGCCATTAACTGTGGTTTTGTGTAGTTTTAAGATTACATTTTTAACTGTTAAACTACAAAAAACTTGGTCGACAATGTCTGATATCAAATAAATAACAACAAATAAAACAAGAGGTAAAACAGGAGGTGGATGTATGTATTTTTACATTGCAAAATATTCATAAAACAAAAATGAATAAAATCAACAAGCCCAGTCTGGATACTTTTAATATAAGTTGTGAAATGTATAACTTAATAATACAAGCAACTCAAAGGGTGCACTACATAGTATTAATTTCAAATTTGGAACAAAAACAAAAACTACATTTTAAAATGTGTGATTACCATGAAATAAATCTCCCAGTATCCAGATGGAGAGGCCACAGCTGCACATTTCTCTGACTTCGAGCTCTCTCTGGTCCAACTGATTGTACTAAACTGGCTGGTAATTAATGCAGCATCATACCAAGTGTTCAGCACATGACAGCAAAACCGTTGGAGAATCCAAGCTGCTCTGTGGGCTAAACACTGGGGCTCCCTTCCCCTCCCTCCCTGTCTGTCACTCTATGAACAGAATCACACTTCAGGGCCACTGGCCAGCCAATCAGGGCTCACATCGTCTCTGTTGCTACTGCAAAATGTGAACGGATGGAATATGAGGGTTTGTGTGTGCACATGTTGTGTGTATGTGTGTGTCTGAGAGAGAGAGAGACAGAGAGAGAGGCAGAGAGAGAGACAGAGGGACAGAGGCAGCCGGGGCTCCACTCCACAACGTGGAGCCACCTTTCTTGTGGCATCTTTGACAAATGGCTCGTCCTTTTGAAAAGCAGTCAACTGCAATAGACATCAAACTCCCTGAGCTGAAAACAGAGGGGCCAGCTCAGCCGAATGCATTCACTGTGTCACTGAGAGCGGCATGAACTCCCTGTCCAGTTACAAATGCCGCACTTGTACCCGGCCCTTACACAATGTTGGCCAATGTTTGCCAGTGCAGTCAATGATAATCCACAGCGGCGCGGTGGGAGGCTCAGTAATCAGCACAGTGATGCCACATAAGTCAGGACACAAGTAACTGATTTCAACGCATTCATTTCTTTTGATAGAGAGCAAAACAAACATGGAAGATCAGATTTGATCATTCACACTTTGCCCTTTCTGCGGAAACAACTGAAAGGCTTTATTCACACTGCAGACAAACCAGGTTTTTTCTCATGTCAGAAAGACTGACATTATGGCAGACTTTTCAGTCAGATTTGTGTGTCCAGCCAAAATAAACACTATCTGAGTGTGTTTGGTAGCAATACTGACATTTGTGAAGTGAGGAAGAAATCTCACTCTACCAAATAATCACCATGTCAAGTTGAGGTGAAGAACTCCTCCGTGGCACAAGGAGAACTAAGCAGTGGAGGAGACACGTAAACACTCACTCATCCCCTGTCAATCCCAGATGGCATAGGGCGAAAAGGCAGGGTCCACCCTGAACCGGTCGCCAATCCATCACAGGGCCATATAGAGACAAACAACCATCCACTCTCACACTCACACCTATGGTCAATATTAATATAAAAACAGTGGTTGTTTGCATACTGACCTCCACCAAAAGGTGCCCAGATGACTCTTCGAATTGTCTTCACCCAATCCTCCATGTCATTCTGGGTGCTGGCCATAAGGAGGTAGGTCTCATGGTTGGCTGTCATCCGCTCTCTGTCTCCCCCTGTTCACACAATGGAGGAGAAAAGAAAAGATTTAAGTATCCAGTTGTTTCTCAAGTAGTCGTAGTCGGATGTCTTTACGTTTTTTGTATTATAAACAAGGTTTATAATATAATAATATAAAACAATATTCAAAACCATTGGAGTTCATTGCTGGACGATGATTTGTGTCCTAACCGGTTGAGGAGAGTGACAGGTAAACATCTAAATGAATTTTAACCAAGTTCAAAGAGGATAGAAGAGAGAGAGAGAGAGACTATAAATGTTAGAATAAGTGTTTTCAATGTACAAATGTTCCATTAGAGACAGGTTATTTATACTGATTCAGCTCCACAAACAACCTGTTTCATGTAACAAATGGTTGCAGTGATCACAGTGACTACAGCACTGTTTTGCACAGCTCCACTTGAGCTTTATTAAGATGAAAAATCAACAAATGGTGACTCAGGGCATTTCACATGTCTGCACCTGGTGGAACGGATGAGCTATTAACAGACAACTGTCACACAACAGCTGAATTATTCATGACTTTAACCCACCGGGGATCCTGATCCATTGATTGTACAGTAACACGGATGTGAGCTGCACTTTGCATACAAACACTATTTATTGACTAGAATGGGAAATGACAGGCGGGTTAGAAGCTCAGGTTCATCCCTGTGTAGTTAAAGGATTTTCAATACATTTAAAGTCGAAACAGCAAAGCAGTTATTTTGTAAGTGATTATAAGTAAGTGTGTGTTTTTTGTTTTGTTTTGTTTAGTGTGTATCTAGAGGTCGACTGATCAGAGAGCAGGACTCACAGCTAGATTGATGCACTCTCTTAGTATCGACAAGATCTCATTAGCAGGCAGCAGATGCCAGTGTTTGTCCAGTGCAGCACTCACTATGTTAGCGTTTATCTGCTATAAGTTCCCATGACATAGAGACGATAATGAACAAAAAAAATGCCAATTATCATTATTATTGTTATTATTTTACCCAAATGGATTTTGTCATGTCAGAAAATGGTTTAAATTAGAAGTCACAATAAGATTCAAGGTTATAATGTTGCCGTCTCATTAAACACCATTAACAGCTTCACCAAATACTCCTTTCTGTTCTCTTAGAGCTAACATGCACCGCACAATGTGACATGATGTGACATGTTGTTAGGCATTGAATTGAATGTGACGCAACCTTGTGTTTATCTCGCGGGCTAAAGATGGTCACTGATACTGTTACTCAGTCTGTGCTAATCTCAACATGTTTTGTTAATATGTGTCGTACATTCTCAGCATTTCTGAAACTGCTTCAATAATAATAACGTGCGTTCGTACTGAGGCAGAAACAGAAAAGGAGCTTCACATAACTGATCATACATTTACAAACAAACACACAAATAAACAGACATGTTCAAAGGAAAATGCCAAATATTGCACTTTTCAAATGAGATGATTTGCTACTTTTATTTCTTTTACACAATACTAACTAGAATGTCTTATAACTGAAGAATTGAATCCTGGCTGCTGTGAAATTGCAGACCTTTTAGATGATTAGTTGAAAAATAATCAAAAGATTGATTGATCACAAACCCATCAATTATTAATCTGTTGGTTATTTTTGCTGTTTGAAGGTTAAGACCATGTTCTGTGCAAAGATTATGATATTTGATGATTTTAAAAAGTCACAAAGTTTGCAAATTGTTGGAATAAAATCTGACTGGTGTCATTACAGTGGAACAGCAAATATCGATATTTGAATTACTAAATTGAGGCGCTCTAGAGTAAATAGTCACTACTTCATGTCTCCCCATGGTGGTGCTGCTCAAATGAATGAGGAAAACTTGGGTGGAAGTTACCTGGCCTAAGAAGAGGGAGTTTACAGCAGAATAATGACGGAGAAAGCTATGTTAAGAGATGCCCCATCCACATTCAATACATAGACTTTACACATTGTTCTCTGCAATTTTAACTTTACACGGAGGTTTTGTTTTGTTCAGTTAGGCAGATATCATGTGTATCGCTGTATGATTTTCTTGTAATAAATTGATTATCGCAGAATCGTTGCAATGTAATAGTATTGGTATCGTGGACCATATATCGTATGGTGAGGTACCCTCTGATTCTACTGATGTTTTCAAGTTTTCACTTCAGTCCTTCAGTCCTTCATTTCAATAATGGGTTAGTAACCTCTGACCCTGATCCATTGATTAGTCACTACCCGTAACTGACTTGCCCTCAGAGCTCCATTAATTGTCAATCACAAACACGCGCACACACACACACACACACACAGGGAAGGAAAGAGAGCGACTGCATTGATTTCCATTCATATGGTCAGTCAACCCAAAGCATTATCCCTAATCAACCATAACCGTTTAATGCCTAACCATAACATTAATCTAACCACATTAGGACCAGGTTTTGGTCTCCGTGAGGACCACAAGGAAACACTAAATGCAAACATATGCAAAATAAATAATATAAACCCAAATGTATGCCAGCAAACATACACGCGCGCGCGCGCGCACACGCACACACTCGCAGTGAAACTGCAAAGCAACATTTGTGTCCATGCTGCATAATTTCTACTGCGCGTGCGCTATCTATCCATTCACAAGTAAAACACCCAACAAAGAGGCAGCCTTACACAAACATGATGTCACGTTATCTTCACATATACCGACAGTTCCGTTCCGTTTACGTTACACGTCAACAACTACAAACAACAACGAACAACAACCAAACGAGGCACTGACCGGTGACTGCTGCGTCTACTCTCTCATGTGAGTGACTCTCCTGCCGCTGAGAAAAAGAAAAGAAAAACGCTCCAAAACACACTAAACATGCGCTTCAGGTGTGGGTCACTAACACGGACGACCTCAGCGAAACAGACTCCTCGTGTGGGCTGAAGAAATAATGAATTAAAGTCGGAGAGGAAGAGGTTATCGATGTTCTGCCACTTCCACTGTGAGAGCGAGACCATAAGTGCCGGTGCAGGGCTGGTCCAAGCTTTTTGTGGGCCCGCCCCCCTGAAACAAAAAGTCTTATCTTTACTTTCCCTCAGGCTACATCTACTATGTTTTCATTAAGGAGAATGTCATTTTCATATAAAATGCATTTAACCTCCGCATCAGTAGTCATTTGCATCTATTATTATGACACACATGAATATTAGGTTATTACACTCATGTTAGTATGAGTATTACTAACGAGAAACAACACAGCTGAAAATAATACCATGAAATGACAATTCAAAGCGACACTGTGTTACTCTTTGAAATCAATGAACTTATTAAGAGTTTTTCAAAACTAAAATAAACTGAAGAGGAAAAAGTATATTCACCTACATCAACATACAGTATATGAAAAATCTTTTAAATAAAACGACACAAACTAAAAACAGCAACAAACCAATAACAATAAATGTGAAGCTAATACACATTAGAAAACACACAACTGCTGACGACAAATTTATATTATTAGGGAAATCTCATGTTACCATGTCACAGCAGGTGCAGGATATTTTTTGCTTATTAGGCTCTGCTTCACAAGTATATTCTTTAACTTTTTTTTTCTTACTTTTGTACTTCTGTCTGTATTCATTAATTAATCGGACTATGAATCACATTATACAGGCTGTATTGAATTATTGTCTTAGTCTGACTAAAATCTGACTTTTAACATGCATGTTTAAGCACTGACTGGTTCTGTGTGGATACAATTTTAACTCATTCTTGTGTGCACGGGTTTTCAATGGCCTATTTGGCATTTAGCATTGGTGTGTCAATTGTCATGCAAACTCTTTGTGATTCCCCCTGTGAGCTTTTTTTTGTCATCATTTTTGAATGAATTAGCCTTTATCCTGGAGCTACTGTTTTCATGATTTGCATGGACAGGCTACATTTCCTCCCAGAAACAACAGTTGCCAATCTGTGAAATGAGCATTCAACAGCATACCACATTACAGCACACTCTACTCTTTCCATTTCCCGTCTTCTTCTTTAATAGTGGCTCACCTGGCCACTTGATTTATAAAGACAAGTGAAATGTCAAACACACTTAGCTCAAGGACATTCATGGCATTCTAAGAGACCTGAGAGCTGATTTGTCCATGACTAAGGAACAGACTTTATTTTGGAAGCCTTTTCTGACACTTAAAGCTACAGTGTGTAACCTTATGGTATCTTTGTTGCTGATTTACACAAATTCTGCCTTTGTGTACAGAAACAATGACATGTAAATGGATATATATATGTGCATATATTATACACCAGATGAACACAGGTTTATTTCAGCAAACTGCTAAATAAATGGGGTATTTTAGCAATAGATTTCACTTTCATAGGCGCTTATTTTAATTTTTAGTCACACTTCAATCTGTTTGTAGCCATCTAGCTTTACTAGTGCAATGTTGCTGTTGCCTCTTGGTATAAAAGAAATCACTTCCTGTGTCCAGCCCGGGTGACACATGACCTTCTTTACAGAAAAACACAGAGAGAGTCCTAATCAGCCCTGTGTGAACTCATTTGACAATGATTGTTTCATATTTTAACGTGACACACTACAGTATTAATGTCTTCATTTGGTTAATTAGAGGCATGCCAACATTCAGGTGCTTTAGAGCCATGTTTTATGCCGCTCCAACACACCTGATTCAAATAGTCAGCTCGTCAACGAGCTCTGCAAAAGCCTGCTAACGACCCATTTATTCGAATCAGGTGTGTTGGAGCAGGGAGACACCTAAAACATGCAGGGCCGTTGGTCCTGAGGACCAGGATTGAGAAACACTGCTTTAGAGGGATAAATGACTAATACTTCATTTGCGTCACAGTGTAAATCAGTAATAATCTCCTAGTGCATCAGTGCTAATGCTGTTTGTAATGATGTTTGACTTGTGATAGAGACACATCAATTCTGGATTGTCCTCTAAACACACACACACACACACACACACACACACACACACACACACACACACACATACCTGCTAATCAGTTATTTGACTCCTTCACATTCCTGTGAAAAATAAACATTTGCTTTCTGGGCCCCTAATTGCAGCTTTCATAGTAATTAGGAATTACAAAGAAGGAAGAAAAGCTACAGACATTAAGCTCAGTTGTCAGCTTGTCACCTGTGGGTCAATGCTGCCTGTCTGTCCACCAGATAAAACGACTGGAGGCTATTTCTTTTTGACAGATTCTTTACAAGCTTCAGTTAAGCAGCCTTCAGGTATTATTCTCCACTGCACAATTGATAGACTACTTATGAGCGTGACTGGCACTGTTTCTCAAAGGAAGCCCTCAATCATCGCCCCTTAAATGAGCAATCCTCGCAGGAGTTCCCTGATACAGACAGACGGGGATCTTCACTCATAGCATGACTCAACCTGAAGAGACAACCGTGGCAGCTGCTGCAATTCCCCTGATTCACCATGCTTCAGCACACCGTTCCAAAGTTCTAGAAACTCAGCGGTGAACAACTGTCAGCACAACAGAGACATGCAGTCTGGCACTTTAGAGGACAGCTTGTATTAAAGAAGTCAGGATTCCTTATTCACGGTTAAAAATGAAGTTCAGAAAAAGACTGATACAGAAAAGTGATTCAGACAATAGTATCTGCAGTAGAACATTTATTAAAAATACTACTTAGTTTACTCACCCTTCTGTCTCGTAAGCCTCTTTCTCACCTGGGTGAAGACCCTAAAAAGGTGATTAACACCATTCTTGCCAGTAATTGGTCTGTTGCCCTGTGCCCTTTGGTCCCCTCTTTCAAATGATCATTCAATTGATCCGATCCAAGTAAGCGAGGAAAGGCACTGAATGACACAACAAATTGTATCGCTCCCTAAAACAAAACTGACAAAGATCAAAGTAATGTGTTCATCCTCGTGAGCCAAAGCTGATTAAAAACCCATATGCACTATAGAGTAATTTGACCCGAGAGTGAATGCCAATTAAATGCATTCCTCCTGGTCAAAAACCAATTTAAAAACTGGGGTTTTGGACCAGTGAAAATGGGGTCTAAGATGAAAGAAATATTGTACTCCAGCTGCATTGTGTTAGAGAAAGACTGCATGTTGAAACAAGTGAGTAATGCAGACCTCCAGAAACACGATTATAGCAAGTACAGTACATATGCAGGATATTCATCGCATAACCCCAGTTCAGCTAATTGCACATTTTTAACACAAAACTAACCTAAAGGTGACAACCTCTCAGTAGTAGCTCTCCCAATTTGCAGAACAGCGTACATGGTTCGCCTCTGTGTGTCATAATTACCGCCTGAGTTGTGTTGAGTGCAAACAGCTACAACTGTTCATTCCAGTTGTGGCCACTGCTTTTAATAAGTGGCCAAACTCAGCTGCAGACTGGTCTTTAAACTAATGGCTGAAAACAGGTGGGAGACAACAAAGGCTCCCACTGTGCTGTAATTGTTCAAATACCTGGAGCCCCAATACATTTCACTGTGACCTGCACTGCTGTAAGTCAGTGCTGTAAAACAACATGAAGTTCATCCATGCGAGTGAGATACTGTGTAATATGTGCAGACATTTTGAAAAGTACTCTACAGCGTCTGTTAAATACAATATACCCTACAACATGAGGACAGTTATCTTAAACTACATCCACACTAATACTGTATCTGTTCATTTTAGGTAGGCCATGGAACGACTACAAAGTTAGTTTAATTAATTGGGAATAACCGATTACATTTGCTGTGGGTAATCAAATTGTAATTGAGTGGTGAAGTTTATGAAGAAGCAGTTAAATGGTATATGTTTCTAAATGTATGGAGCTTTATTACTGCAAGACAAATAAAGTATAACATACAACATACAGTATATAAGGAAAAGCTATTACATTAAGAATATTAATTAGTTCGCTTAGCGCAGAAGTCTCTGAAAGTTGTTTTTCCAGCCTCCATCCTGCCTCTCCTAGCTTTCATGGGATACAAAAACACAATTCTTGTCTGTTTTTCAACCGAAAAGCAAACAAACACATCTTGCAAAATGTAAAACTATCCGTTTAATGTGGTTCCATAACGAATACCCTGTTGTAAAATAATCTAAGAGCAATACAGAGCGGGACACTGGTGAAAATCTTCTGTCTTGCTACCTTTAAAGCCATCAGCAATGTGGCAAAATAGTTATATGGAATGGAGTGGAATACATTTGTGTCAGAGGAAAAAGTTTGGATCTCACAGACTTTGGCTGGGAGTCTTGTGAGTGGAGGAAACAGCTGCTGCTGCTGGCCCTGCAAACAATGCAGACACTGTAACTACAATGTTTAGCTTTGAATAACAAAAAAAAGATGTGTCACAAATTCTCCAAACATTTGTATCTGTGTGGGTATTTGTGCATAATATGTGTGTGTGTGTGTACAATGGGAGGTTCATTGACTTCATCAGTGTCAGTTCTCCCTCTTGTCTGCATGAGCCTTCTTGTTTGCATGCAGGCAGGGGCAAGTTGAGATTCAATATTATGTCTAATGATAGTCTTCTCAGAAGCCCACACATCATAAATACCTCCAACGGAAGAGGAAGTTGCTCACTGAGCAACACTAGAGTGCAAAAAGTTCATAAAGAAACATGATGAGGATTTAATAAAATAAGAAATACCCCTATTTCATTTATCACCTTTACAAATGATGCCTCCCCTCTCACATGCCAAGTCTCTTTGATTCATGAGAGATATAACCTCCGGATGATCTAATCCTCCTCCTGAAACGTGCAGCTGTTACAACAGAGACATCTGTATGGCAACGACATCTGTGTACGTGTGCAGAAATACATCATGCATTATGTATTTCATTACATATCGAGCTAAACCTCAGGCCCATAGCAGGAGTCATATATTACCTTGATGTGATGATGATAAATTAGCAAGTCCATACTGAGGTAAACTATGAATCGCCTGATGAGCCACCTCCATGCCTCCTCCACACTCCCGTCCCTGGCGAACCCGGAAAAGAGGGTGCAAAGTTTTGGCTGCCTAGGTTAACTTGAGGACAGGAGTTCCTGACTGCAGGAGCTGCCTTGCCAGTTTTTGGCCTGGCTCAGAATGAGTGAGTGAGCACAGCTGAGAGGGTGTGAAAGAGAAAGCAAAGGAGGGGAGAGAGAGGTGAGGTTTGAAGAGGGGGTTGGGGTGTGCACACACACACACACACACACACATATTTCCCTTAAGCACTGTTGTGGGAACAATGGGCAGATCTCTCTTAAGGCTTGGGTTATTGAAAGGGCCACTGGTTTGACTCAGGGCACGACCCCAAAGGCAAACATGGCATCAGCCATTCACACCGCAGTGCTGTTTTAACATCTGCAACCACAAAGTGTTTGGAGCAGAATGATGTCATGAAATGTGAGCTTTCAGTTGTGAAGTCAGTCAGGATTTACAGTAACGTGCAGTGAAATTTTCACATAGTTTCGTGTTATTACATCATGTCACTGTCTATCCATTTATTTTCTTGTTTTTTCCTGCTGTTGTTCTTGTTCTTGTTAATCTGTACCTGCAGAGGGCTGTGACGCAATTGCGTACAAGCTTTTGTATGGCTCATGATGCCTGGAGATAGATAGTGCTGCACGCAGAGCCCATGACACCCACTGTTGTTCTAGTCTGACTAAAACCATACAAACCCTGATAATGCTATTGAGAGTTGAACTACTACAGTATATGTACCAGTGCTCAGTGCGTGTGTCACAGTTTGACCTAACGGTGCATGAATGATTCTACATGTTCCACTTTCCTGCCCCGACAGCCTGGTCTCTCATTATGTGTACATTTGTCATGTTGCACAAACACCTGGCGCACAGCTCCTCTCTCTGCAGCTTCAGTATATCTCTTCATGTTATCTGTAATGGGAGTCCTGTTTCACCTGACCCCCCCCAAACCCCCTTCCTGGTGTAATGGTGGTTTCTGTCCTGTCAATAGACATGATCTGAAGGCAGACAACACAACATTAGTCTCCACCTAACTCCCCAAAGACATAGTCTGGTCGAGAACACAGACTCCACAGAGTTCCTGTGGCTATCCATTACCATCTGATGCTGCCTGAGTACCAAAGTGAATAAGAGGGGGAGGAGGTCAAAGGGGACAAGGATTGCTTGGCTCTATTGTGCATCTACAGGTGCCCATAGGGGAGAAGGTAATCATGGCACCAAAAAATGGGGAATAATGGCCACATCAGCCCCTCTTTGGCAAACATGATACCTCAATACCTAAACTACTTGGGGTCTCCAGCTACATCTTTAAGTGGATACTACAAGTCTAGAAAAAACCTTACTGATTAAAGGGATGTAGCCAGTACACATTTACTCTTCTGCTCTGACATGGTGTTGGTCCGAGTAAAGGTTACTTTTTTTAATGTAACAAAATGTGTTAGATCCACAATTTACAGTAGAGTGATTGAGTTTCTTTTTCAAAAATGTAAAAGAAAAATATAATCTGTTACTACTTTTACCATTTAGGTCTGTAAAATCCAAGAGTTTGCTCCGTTTCTGTCCCTCAAACTGATTGACAGGCAGACAGACACATGTTGTGTCGCTGCGCGTTTGTGTGCAGCGGCTCACTGACGAAGTTGTGTACAGGTAACAAGAACCTGTCAACTGTGATGAACTTGAGCACTGGAGGATGGCAAGGAGGAGGATGGCGCTGACAGCAGCGTCCTACATCTCCGAGAGAAAAAACAACGTTTAACTGGGCTAAAGCTGTCACTGCAAGGGAAATTACCATTACACTACAACATGTATCAAAGACGGAACCGTATCCTGACATAAAAACATTTACATGAATATGGAGATAGAAGTAAAAAAAACAAATTAAAGCACTACTCGAGTCATTATCACCAGCACACTGGATCCTTCCTTCTACTTAGCATCGAATTCAGGTGAGCGAATGACACAGTTGCTGGTAAGATCGAGTAGATACACAATATAGAATCAGCACTCGCCAACCCTGCTCCGACACAGGACGAGAAGACAGCGAACTCCACTGGTCGAGTGTGACTGAGCACAGTTGTCCTAAGGACAGTCAGGGGAAGCGCTGGGTCAATCCGTTCAGGCAGGTTGCAGAGGGGGCTGTCAAAGAGCCAAGTGTCTCCATTCTGATTTCAAGCCAACTAAATAAAGAGCTATGTCTCTGTGTCCTGCCAAGGCTGCTGTAAATATACCATTATGTAAGTGGAATCGATTTCAACTTTAGGAAAAGGAAACATGACTCAGACTTGACTTGTGGTCCCATGTGTGATCTGGAAAATATGCTGACGTGATAAAGGTTAATACACGTGTTGTACCTTTAATAGTACATCACTTACTAAACGATGTGCTGATATCCCTCTACATCTACTCTTGAGTAATAAAATAACGCATCATTTAAATCATGACGGATTATACTGTAAACCGTGTCTTCAGTTTACGTCACTTCACTGAAATGGAAACCATAGCCGCCTTAAGGGCAGGAAATGAGTCTTCCATAAACAATTTTTGCTTTGGAAATGTATGGAGCGTTAAGAGCGTGCGATCTGTGGGGACACGTGCGAACACGTACACAAACTGAAACCCAATTCTGTTGTGAATAAAAAGCGTAAATGACATTAATGGAAACAAAAGGAAACCACACACAATACGGTTCACCCATGTTCTTCTGTGGTGACTCGCAATACGATGAGATTCTGAAAACTACACAACTGACAACCATGGTGCGTATTGGCTGGAGGATTAATATCCCATTAAAATGTTAGGAGTGTTGAGTTTTGGTGAGGGATGGCAGCTGTTACTTGAGCTGCGAGAGTCACACCTCTACAGCAGAGATCACTTAAGTCAACCTGACACTTATTTTTAATGCACTTTTAGCTGTGGGCATAATCACCGCATTGTCGGGCGATAATTCATATTTAACAACCGGTTATACAGTCTGTCTGCAGTTTGTCTTGAAGAGGATGAGTGTTTGTACTGTATCTCTGCCGTGTCCGTGTGAATCATGAAGGCAAACATACGGTTCTGTAAGCGTAATCTTCCGATGACAGATCGCCAATTTGACAAGTGTGTCGTAATCTCACAACCATGACACTGTGGCTATGGCCTGCGTTCCATGCATTCGTGCGTGACGTGCAAGCCGAGGTTCCCCATGATGTTTAGCCAACATTCAAAGAATATTTTCAATGCTACACCCCAGACAGACCACAGACAGAATACAAATAACAATGCTATAACAATATAGTTTCACCCTTTTCTCTGCTGCAGTGTGACATCATCTAACTGTCCATCCACATCCACTGTGAACTCCCTTGACAACTGAACGTTTGTCTATTTAAATTTTGACAATGTTTTGCAGGATAAAAGGTCTCTTTATTCACACACATATTGCTATTACTTGCTAGTATAATAAAACATAGAGTGAACTTTAAGAGTTACTGTGTATTTCAAGGAATATATGCAAGCAAGCTCCTGGCAGGGGTGAACCTAACCTTAATCCACACCAGAGAATGAAACAAAGACTTGACAAAATGCCTGTTGCTCCACTCACCTAATACCTTCTAATATCACCTTTCAGCACTGATGAGGGTTTCAGGGCAGATGCACACCTGCACTCCCCACAGCCAAAATTGGTAGGTTGTGTCAGCCTGGCCTTAAGGTAAGCCCTTTGAACCTTTTTTAGGGTTTTAGAAACCTGACTTTGCCTTTATTGTGACTAATGGAGACTCTGTTTGTTCCAGTGAGAACAGAGGACAGGAGTCAGCAAAGGAGGCTGCACCATACGAAGTGACGAACAGAGGCAGCCTAAGTTTGGATTGAATTAAATTCTGGATATACTGTTGGTATAGATCTGTGAAAACAAAGATGTGAAGTAATAAAACATTAACAGGTGTGTGTATAACTTGTGAATTTCCCTCACCTGAAGTCATTTCATTATAAAATGTGTCATCAAAGCATAAATCACATTTATTTTTAATTTGCTAGATGGCTTCAGGGGATTGAAGGGCCTGTCAGAGGTGAACATTATTGTGATAGAAAGTAGAGATAAATCTAACATTCATCAATCACCACGACGCAAAAGCTTTTCTCACACCACATATTTACATTTAGTGACTGATGAGGTAGGAAACGAAAAACCCATTTTTGTGCTCCCACAACACACAGAAAAGTCTGGGGTCAGTAGTATATGCCACTTGTTTTAAATAAAAGTGATCATTTCAGCACATATGTCTGTGTTATATCAAACCTCAGCGCATAGTTATTCGATGAGGCAACAGCCTGAGCCGGATTAGAGAGTTTTTCATTTTGCCTATCGCAGCAGGTCCTTGTCTGCTTTGCCTTCTCCACATCCTCGTTGTTTTCTCTGACAAATCTCAAAGGCACTGTGGGCCTGAGAGGGCTGCAGTGCAGAGGGGGGAGTTGCAGTGAAGTATAGGTTCAAAGCAAAAGATTGGTGATGATCTGAGTGGAGGAGACGGAGAGAAACGCTGACGACGGGTTTGGCTCGTCGTGAGTGCGAGTGTGCGGCGTTGAACTTTTGCTGATGTTGTTCAATCAGTTTCGCAAACTTGTGAAGCTTTCACGTGTGCAGCCACTGCCGCAGAGTTTCCGCACATGCATAGTGTTTTTGAAGTCAGTGTTCTGCAGTGGGTGTTCCCTACTATTTGAATTGAAATAAGTAATCATCAATCAATCGTACTTTATCAACTTTATCAATGTATACTTTTCTCGATGGCATTGTTTAAATGCTTTGTGCAGATAAGAGTCCTAAAACCCTAAAAAAAAGCCACATTCTTAACTTTGATGAACATATCAATGTCAGAGGTCACCCACTGCTGCAGTGGCCAGCATTTCTGCCTCACAGCAAGAGGGTCAACAGTTCAGATAAGGCTCATGTGTTAGTTGTATCCACTTACCAGCTATCTAGGTTAGTAAGACGAGAGATATGGGTGGTTTGCTTTTACACTCAGCTAAAAGAGGTTTTTGGAAACAATGTTGTTGCATGTTCACTCGTTTCGGTTTACTTCCAATCGTTGGTTTTCTTGCTTCCTTATCCTCTAACACCATCTGACCATGTGTTACACGCAGCACAAAGCAAGGCAATGAAAGTGCAATAGCCTTTCCTCTGTTCAGACAAATGCACAAATGCAAGTGCACTTTTAAATTATGGGAAATGACATGTGTTTTTATTGCATGTTTCACCAAAAACACACCTACACTTACACTTACAGACAAACCCTTTTATGCCATGGCTCAAGTGTTGCAACATCGATAATATTGTCCCATTTGTCTACACTTTTACATTTCTGTATGACAAAATCCCTTAGAGGGTTTACAGTATATATAGGCTGGATGGGAGTGGAGAATTCAAGAGTCTGTGCTGTTATCTGCCTCCGGCATCCAAGCAAAGTGAAATTTGATCCAGCTACAGTATGTGACTTCACTTTTACCGAGCATGACTTTTCTTCCGCTGGAAACATTTTTTCAAAGCTACTGTACATTATGTGGTACAGCTACACTTAAGTTTAAAATCGTATGGTATTAACTTAAGTTATTGACATTGTTCTGATCATTTCATCGTGAGCACATTATTACCATGCAGTTGGGAAGATTGAAATATTCCAGACAGGTAGTTGGTGTTACTAATATAATATAAATATGTGATATACAAGTATCACAATTGGAGATACTCCATGGAATCTGCCTGACGATACATATTTATTTCAGTAAACTTGGCAATTTCATTGTCACAGTGCAGCTGACGTTTATTGATAATGATGATGATGATGCTACAAAAGAAAAGTTTAGTGATCACCCAAGTTATTACTGCTGATTCTGACATGAATTTGAAATCCCACCAGTCAGAATCAGTAGGATTCATTCTTTCATTGTAGACAAAGAATTTCATGACAATAGTTTGCAGAGCTGCTGAGATATTTAATTCTGGACCAAAATGTCAAACGAGCACACATTGCAATCCCAAGAGCAGTGTAGTTAAAGGGGCCATTCATTGAATGACTCTTGACTCTCCCATCACACATGTTTATAGATGTTGCACAGCGAACAAAAACGGAGGAAGCTGTGACGATGTCTCCACAGGAAATTTAGGAATGCAACCATCATAAAGTGCATAAAGTGAAATTACAGCTGCAATAAGTGTAAACTATGAACGGTTCCTTGTAAAACATTCCTCTGTTGACATAATGCATGGACAGCATGTGGAAGAGACACTAGAACAGAACAGACTGCAACTTCATCAATTCAACAATTTCTTCCTTAAGTTTAAAACAAGTAAAACCGACTCTTTCCACTCCAGTGACATCACCACCATCACTGTCCGATCCGCATGCAAACGTGTTAAATCCATCACCTTCATGGAAAGACACAGACCTGAGTTGGAGTTAAGATCCATGCGGTGTGAAAGAGGACAGACCCCCTTCTCTCCTGTCAAGGGCGAGGGAGCAAAAGCCACGCTGTCGCTGCTGTCCACCGTTCCCTGAGCGCCACTTCTTCATCTGTTCTTGTTCCGTACCACAGATAGGGTTGTCTCCTTCCCCTACAGCACACACACACCTCTGCACTTACTACTGTAATTCCAACTCTCCCCCGCCCCCTCCTTTCTTCCCTTGTTTCTCTTCTACCTCATACAGTAACTCTCTGGCTCAAAACTTCATTTTTCTTTTTTTTGGTTAAGCCAAAGGCCGGTCAACGTGACACGCCAATCAGCAGCACTTGGGCGAGGTCAGGCTGAGGGTAGTCCGTCTGCCTCTCGCTAGGCCTATCGTCTCACACATACTTTTGTCAATGGAGCTGAAAGAGCAGAGGAAGCGCTCGGCTCAGAGACACGCACGAAGGCAAGATGGTTTGTTTCTGCTTGTCTCTGAGGGAAGTAGAGTGAGGGGTGGGGTGGGGTGAGCCAGTGGTGGAGCAGGGGGCAGGAAGGGTGTGTGTGTGTGTGTGTGTGTGGGGGGGGATAAAGGGTGGTGGGGGGTGATCTGTGGTATCGTAAATCAAGCACAGTGGGCACTCAGCCAAATGACTCATCCCCGGCGCTCTATAAATACAGCCGTGCAGGGTCGGAGAGGCTGCTGCTGCTGCTACCGTTGGCCAAAAAACCTCTAATACACTGGGGTTTTCTCCTTTTTTTTTCACAGGAAGGTCTTTAATGACCATCCTTAATATTTTTCAATCTCACCCAGACGCTTTGGCAAACACCACTTTTTGTTTGTTTCCACTAACTGGTCCAAGTGAGCCCGTTTAAACCCATAACCATCAAGGATGATTGCATTTAAAGCGATCACTACCTGTTGACTTTGATTCAGAAGGGTTAAAGGGTGCTCGTGGGACTCTAAATAGTTATCCATAGGCAAGTTTTTCAGCTTACATACTAGTGATCAGGGGTGTTCAAGTCAAGGGTCCGTACAAGACAAACATACTGTAGTAGTCAAGCAGCAACTTCACTGGAGGCCAACGAGTGCCCTCACTGACACTAACATGGGGCTAACATGATACGTGTGTGTGTGTGTGTGTGTGTGGGGGTATGGGTTGTGCACGGGGGTTAAAGTGGGAGCCCGATGCCAGAGACTGCTATGTGACATGTCAAATTCCGATCCCTTCAATAAGGCTGTTATGCAAGCGTCTAAACTTCCTGTCCAGTGCCTCTCCACGTCCTGAGACTTGGCCTCGCTGCATTTCCTGCACCGGAACCCACCACTGTGGTCTCGCACACACACAGGAATAATGACACATGGTCACAACAAAGGAAGACAAAGGCAAAGGAATTGTCAAGAGCACAGACAACAATGAGGCGGATATTTCAAACATCATCTCCTAAAGGTATGTGGCTCACTAGTATGGCCACGTAATTCCCTCGCCTCCCACTTTGTGTCACATATAGTGGAACTGGAATTTTGCGTGGCGTGACAAAGTTATGGCCTGTTTTACTTTATTCTCAAGAACCTACTGTATGTAACATTTGCTGTCCTTCACAGCTGGTGTGAAATCATTCACTATCACATGCTGTTTATCCTCTTTTCGTCACATGACAGCTTCTTTTTTTGCAACCAGTGGAGGATACAGTGAAAAGCATATTCTGGACAAAAGAAAAAGTGTCCCAGTCAACATGTACTCCTCCTACATGTTATGACTGTGCTACTATTGCAGCTGCTGTTTTTCATATAGGCTTTAATATAGGCATCACTAAAACACAATACAGACAGATGTGATCACTGTGGGCAAGAGGAATTCATTCATCATGTCATAACACAACGTCAGAAATACCAAAGGGAGAGAGAAGTAATGATTAAAAAGTTGAGAGACATTGATGAGGAATTGGAGTTGGTAGATGGATTACGGAATAACCGGAGTGAGTGTTACAAGATATTACTTCAGTTTCTTAAAACCACAAAGGATGTGTGTGTGTGTGTGTGTGTGTGTGTGTGTGTATGAATAGGTGTATGTATATGTATGCATATATATAGGTTTTTTTGTGCATGTTTTGTAGTATGCACAAAAATTCCTGTCTGCTTGATTTAATTTTTTTAAAGTTTTAAACTGTTTTCATTTCTATAGGCTACTTGACTTTTTAAAAAAAAATATTTTGTTATATATGTATATATATATATATATATATATATGTGTGTGTGTATATACATATACATATGTATAATTACATATATTTTATTATTTTTACTTTTTACCATTTTTTACTAAGTAACAGTTCAGTTAGATCAACATTTCGATCCACACTCCATACCAGATGGTGGCGGTAATGCCATGATTGATTGGTGACACACAACACACCTGCTCATCTTCACGCAGGTGTTTTTGGGTCAGCTGATGACCGCTGATTGCTTCCTCCTCCTCTTCTTATTTAATCTTCCGCCAGCAGTTCTTCCAGTTCCGTGATATTACTTTGACGAGAAGCTGCACGAGCCGTGAAACGGAAAAAAAGACACGAAAAAAGTGTCGCTGCTTTACTACTGAAACTGTTCCGGGAGGAGGGAACCTGTGGCGGTAACGCACCAACCGCCATAAAAACTCAAAAAGGAGGGAACTTTTAAAGAAAAAGAATAGAAAAAAAAGGAAAACTACCGCGGCGTGACGTCAGACGCCGAAATGGTGGCCGCGTGCATCAGCTCCTGTATAAAAACGCAGGAAGGCGCTCCAGTATAGGATGGCGTGTTCGACCTGGTCCAGATTGGTGGCCCGTCCGGAAGGGTGAGTAACTTTTGTCAAATTAGCGTAATGGTGACTCTGTTTGCTGAGTTATATGCTCAATATACCTCAATATTCAAGCTCGGCCTCATTGTCAGCCAGTTATCTGAATTGGCAGCCGTTTTGTGTGGTTACAGCAGTTAAATCATTGTTTTAAATGGGGCTGCAACTAATTTCTATGTTCATTAACCTGTGATTTATTTTCATGTTTGGTCCATACAATATTAAATGTTGTTAACTGTTTCAGTTATATTCTTAAATTATTTGGATTCAATGATTGCTTAAATAGAGCAAAGAAATTAGGAAACACTTAAACAAATCCATTATCAAAATAGACCAAACAAGACTAAAAACAAGTTAAAATGGCTGTTTTGCTATGTTAATTCACTGTTAACATGGTCATTACTATTGAGTTTTTCACTGGAAAGACATTTTTTTTTGTTTGTTAAATGTTTAAAAACAGATTAGTCATTAAAATACAAACTTTTTTTTTAAAGGAACAACCTGCTTCCTGCTCACAGAGACCTGGTCAGACCGCCATATACAAAAGCCTGAGGCTGTGAAAAAAAGGTGAGTGACACCTTTAGAGATAATTTACTATGTCATTGAAAATGTTATGGCAAATTTAAATAATTTATTTAACTGATAGCAATATATCATATTAATTTAATCACAAATGTGTAGTATAAGTTGTTTTTGTTTTTAAAGAGTGTGGCTACTGACATTTCTATATTTGAACTTAAATAGCATTACTTAAATCTTAATCAACTTTATTCTACATGTTAAATTCTTTGTTTCACTGTTAGAATAGAATTTGTGCTGGCAGCAATGTTTTTAGTCTTTATATCTCAGGCTGGGTGAACCATGTCTGTACCTCATACGAACACATTCTAGAACACCTTACCTAGTTATTTTACACCTGTAACTTAAACATTGTCAAGACTGGAGACTGGACTAAAACATTATTTTGTTTGTTTGTTTCCCCCCCCAGATTGATCTTCATGAAGATTGTCAAATAGTAGGTGTCATGATTTAATTCTGGGTGGCCGCCGTGTCCCCACTCTTTCTTGGCCGCTGTGCCTACATCTATCTGCTTTGTCCAACATGGCCACGTTCTTTCTGTTCTCCTGCTTTCCATCTGTCAAATAGCTGAGGGTTGTACATGGAGCATTTGCCACAGGTTGGTTTTGTATGTTCCTGTCCACTTTATTGGGTGGTCTATAAATCTGGTCCTTGTTGGTTATATTTTTGTGGAACTGCTGAGCGAGTGATTTGAAAGAATGAGGTGACTGATGGAGTGTTTGAAGTTCTCTCTCTGAATGGATGGGTTATCTGTGACAGAGATGCCTGGATTTAATCGTTAAAATGGTCTGAGTATATGATTATGTTCAGCAGTTCACGTTAAAGTAGATATGATGTCTTGAAGGGCTGAGATGCTTGATAAGTTATAATGCACTAACATTTCCTTTTTAGGTCTGTCTACAAAGGGTGAGTCCATATTTTTTTTTCTTCTCTT
Source organism: Solea senegalensis (assembly GCF_019176455.1). Taxonomy (NCBI): domain Eukaryota; kingdom Metazoa; phylum Chordata; class Actinopteri; order Pleuronectiformes; family Soleidae; genus Solea; species Solea senegalensis. Next base: position 8,149,551 of record NC_058040.1, on the reverse strand, counting down.
GCAGAGTAGGGGAATAAACAAAAGAAAACTTGTGTGTTGTGCTTTTTTGAAAGTGAAGGTACTTAGGTGTCTGCAACTGACTTGCTAGTCTGGCTGCCCACAGCTAACTACCTACATGCAAAGGTAAGAACACGCCTCTCTATGGAGGCGTTTTCTTGCCTTGCCACTGTGCCTGTAACCACTTTTTCTTTCCAACTGTTACGCAGGCCGCGGGCCATCGCTCTTCCGGCCGCCGTGTCGATTTGTCCTGGCTCTCTTGCCTTTCCTTAGTTCTAAAAGAAAAAAAAAATCAACTTGAACTGTTTTCTTTAGCACTAAAATATAGTGATGTTGGAGGACCAGATTTTAAATGAGGTTTAAATGGATGTTGGTGTACAGTTAAAGTTAGATGGTAGGAATAAAATTAATGTTGTGCCTTGTAGGCTCTGTCACAAGGCTTAGACTTCTTGGCCGCCGTGCCTTTTTTTTTTTCTCTCTTCTCTTTTCCACCGTGGCCATTAATCTACCGTTAGCCCTAGAACGTTAAAATAGATCCTGGTGATCTACAAACACAGTACCTGGCTTTAGATGGCAGCCCTGCCATTGCCTTTGTATGGTCATACGTGCCTTAATGCAAGTAGGCCATGATTGCTAACTGTGCCCGCGCCTTCATAGCCTACTTGTGTCATTGTACGTCTGGCCTTGCGCGTATAGTCCTTTTACATAGGCAAACATGGGTGCCTTCTGCGTCCATGCACAGTAAGTGAACTAACCTGTACTTTCCTTCTAGCATCAGTCAAGAGGAGCACCGACATCACTGCATGTCCATCCAAATTAGATTGCGTTTTAGTTAAAGTAAAATTTCAAATGTTAATTGTAGTTTTTCTTTCTTGCTTGGCCGCTGTGCCATTACTATACTTGCTCTGACCTGAATCTTGATTCTTCATGGCCACTGTGTCATGACTGTACTTGGTCTTGGTGTTTATGCCAGTCTATAATTTCTGATCTGTTTTTCCTGCTGAGTTTTCCTGGAGTGCGTGCGTGTGTGTGTGCGTGCGCGTGTGTGTGTGCGTGTGTGACTGACTTGGACTGACGTTAATCTGACCTTTGGACCAAGACTAACACTCCAATTGAATTTACTGCACCAGAAAGGTGAATAACATTTATGCTACAAGACTGGCAAGATGCACACCAATTAGACAACAAGCTAATTCAAAATCTTTCAAAAATTGGTAAAATTTTTACATTTCAGGTAAGTGTTAAAGGCCTTTGCCACATGATCTTTTTAGGTAAATTGTGTCCACTCAATTTATATAAGTTAATTTGCATCTAAACATTTACAATGCCTGACACAATGGCATTACAATAATTTTTTTTTGCAAAGGCCTTTATTTACACACTGCTGACACATGCCATGACGGCAGTCTTGGCATGTGACAGTGTCACTGTCTCTCTCTTGTCTGTCTCTCTCTGCCTGTCTTGTGTGTCTGGTCTCCACCTGTCTCGTGTCTGGTCTGTATCTCATCTGTCCTGTGTCTGTCTGGTGTCTCTGTCTTTCTGTCTGTCTCTCTTGCTGTCTGTCTGTCCTGTGTGTCTGGTCTCTGTCTGTCTGTCTGTCTGGTATCCGTCCGTCTGTCCTGTGTTGGATTTAGTCACTTTTTTAGTCTCGACTTAAATGGATGATTTTAAAGTTGATTAGTCTTGAGGCGTCTGATTTCTGCAGGAAATTCTGGTACCTTAGTTGGCTTTGATTTATAAATTTAATTTTTGTCTTGAATCTGCGTTATAGTTGCAACTTGAACTGCTGACAAATGCATCAAAGTTTACTGGAGCTTGTCTAGAGTTATTTCAATGTGCTGTAAAAATGTAGTAATTGAGCATGATGAGCTAGAGCAGGTCTTCCTTTATTCTCAACTGGTAATTGCTTTGTTAAGATAACTGGATCCTGATTTGATTATGAAGCTAAACTTTTGATTTATATGCAAGTGTAGTCACATTAGATTGTAGGTGTTATTCAGCCCATGGATAATGTTATGATATACTTTAGATCTGGCATTTGTTGGTACACTTTTGATATCCATTTAAGTCTTAAACTTAACACACTGCCATCAACCTTTTGTAGTCGCTAACTAAAATCAAATTCAATAATTATGCTGACTTGTCTCATTCTGCCAAGTTTATTTCCCTCTAAAGGAGTTGAACCTTTTTGTGTTCATAGTCTTTTTGCGCGTCATGTTGGGAGGCCTCCCAAGGGGAAGATTTTTATCTTCCCCTGCTATGCGTTACTCGCCTTAGGGATGCAGGGCTATCCTGCATAATTTGGGATGGGATTGTAGGTTGCAGGTTTAGAGCGCGTTTCTTTTCTTTAGGAGGACACAAACCTGGCAGAGAGACAACTCGGATTATTTAAGTGAAAGTTGCGCCAAATGTTCAAACTTTTTATCTTTCAATACGACAAACCTTTATTCTGTGGGCTGAATTCCAGGAGTCATGATGTTTAGAAAATCAGACAGAATTTGGCTTCATGTTAAGGACTGTTGTGCAAGTAACCTCTTGTAGCAGGAGTGAGCAGCTGCAGCTTTGTAATTTATTTTTTGTCATTTGATTTGGTTCTTGGATTGACTTGGTGTCTGGAGCTTTGTGGTTAACAGTGATCATGTAAACGTGTTAACACAAGTGGTCTTTTGACTCTTATTTGCGAAGCTGGCAGCTGGTTGAAATTACATCACTTTATGGCTTGCCCAAAGTGGGATTTTTGATAGAGCATAGGGTTAACACCTCACCATACACTAGCTATTCCGGCGAACAAGTGTCTGTAGTCCGTTATTATCCATTACTTTCTTTCAAATTCCATAATTTAGGCAGCTTGTAGAGTTATTAGGAAGAAGCTTAATCCCAATGTCTTGGTTGGTTGCATGAGAAACTGCTATCTCTTAGATGTGTTGGCAAAGTTCCTCCTCTGATTTTTGTAGACTACCCTAAAGTTTCTCTCCGCTTTAACTCTTGTTGAGCTATGCATTAAATGATTCCTCCAACTTGTCTCCATATCAATTTTTTTCTCCCTGCAGCCTTCCACCACCCACTACTGCTGTTGCATCTGCTAAAGGTAGCCGTATCCTGATTCCCTGCGTCTTCATGTGTTGGGTAAGAAGTGTAATTAGACTATTAACAATGTAAACACCTTTTAAATGCTTGATCTAATTTACCCTAATGGTTCATCAGTTTAGTGCAAAAAATCATTGAATTTGACATTCTTGGGGTCAGTAACCTGACCTCTAAATGTTTGGGAAACCATGCAAAAGATCGCAAGCTCTCTGCATGACCCAACAGCATCGATGTTTGAGTGATTTAATTGCTCAATTTTTAAATCAGTCAAGATTTTATGAGCTGGGTCTTCTTCACACAACAGAGAACAAGGTAAATTGAGTCGACTCGTAACATGGTAAGGCATTTCGTCCTTCCCCTTCTTCTCTGTGTGTGAGGAAATCTGGCCACGGATCCTGACTGAGTGGCATACCATGGCTGTGCAGTTTCCAAAATCAGACAAGGATCCATCTGATTTTGTGACTCAGTCTGTCATGATATGCATGTATCTTCCTCCAAAACAAAGAATTGGAATGGACAGGTTTGTAGTGTAAATCACATCACATCATTTGTAGCTGGTGAAGCATTTTTTTAAATTGGGGTCAAGCATTTTCAGGCGTCTGCTTTGTCAATACTCTGGTGCCACGTCTTGCTGAACACATGAGAAGCTCTGAATTGTGAAACTGCTGCCTCTTGCAGATGTTACGGCAGCAATGGCTGTTGAATGGCTGCAGGGTGAGAAAATGAGATCTGAGGACAGGAAAGTGGAATTGATTTCATGCTTAGCAAAATGACGGTTTCAGCAGAGGATCTTTTTAGTGGCGAGGCTACAGAATCAGAAGGAACGTTTGTCTGGGCAACTGGGAGATTTACAGTTTTTCATGCGGCCAACCGAGACGTTGGGGTTAGCATCATCCCAAATGGCTGGAAAAGAAGGCAGGTATACGTTAGGGAGGGCATCCATCGGTGAGCTTTGACTGGATGTGAGGACCTGTAACACTTGACCAGGTGAGCTACCTGAAGATTTGTCTTTTGTTTACTTCTTTTTTTTCTTTTTCTTGTGACAAATTCTTCCTTGTTTTGAAGAGATGAAGACTGCAGCACATTCCTGTGTCAGAGGACTCCATGTTGGACACCAGGACCTGGAGAAGTCCCGTCCTGAATGGCTGCGGTGATGACCTAGCCCAAGATGAACCGACCCTTCTACGACGAGGACTTCGCCCAAGATGAACTGACCTTTTCCGCCTCTTTTCCATGGGATGTCTTCAGGTACGTTCTTTCAGATGGTATTCAATATGTTTAACCCATATTTCCTTAATACTAAAGTGTGCTGACTCTTATTTATTTTATTTTTTTTGTTAGGTGTTGGACCTTGCCAAACTGTACACATGCCTCAATGGCTGCTACATCACTCTGCCGAACAGGACGTGGTCAACGATATTTTTTTTAAATGGACTTTAACCCCCCCGTCCCAACTGACCCACAACCACACATGACAAAACACTGTACATGTGATGCATCACCACACTAAAATACAGACACTGCTACTTTCAGCCTGTAATGTTAGACATTGAAAACTTTATTGTATTTATTGCCTTCTTTATATCAAGTAAAACTTTTGTTCTTAACTTTATGGTTGACTTGTATTTTTTCAATGATTCTGTGATGAGTGTTATTTTGACAAGTTAGTGCTTTGAACTTAAAGATGTGGAATTCTTTTAAAACGAATTTCACTGATCTGTTACTGTAAACTTGGCACCTTTTGACACTGCTCCAAGTGTTCGGTTGATCTTAACCAGAAAACTCAAACCCTATATGAATTTATACAAGGTTTTAAAGGGAATATAATACATTGGACTCTAAAGCAGGGAATGCATACATTGGATGGTGATGCTGCTACTTGCCCCCATCTCACAACTTCCTTACTTCTAGCCACTAACACTAAATATGGCTAATGCATAAAAATATGCCACTGAACATTAGACTACTTTGCTTTAAAATGCCTTCTTTTAACTACAGATATATTTTTATTATTTGATTTAATCTGGCTTTTAATTCTGTCTTTACCATTTTACGCTTAAAGATTTTATTTTTCTACTATGGAAAGCACTTTGTAGAGTTGTTTTGAAAAGTGCTATTCAAATAGTTATTTTAACAGTGTTGCAGTACTATTAACACCAGCAGCAATATGAGCAGCTACACATGCAATGCTAATATTTCCGACTGTCTCAGCCTAAAACTGTAACCCCCAGCCCCCAGACATTGTGCCATAATGTCCAGACTGAGATTCCCACACAGAGGGGACAGTGCTCTCTTTAACAAAACTGGTCATTATGTGGACACTCCTCTCTGAGCGTATAATGACCATGCTGGTCCAGTTCTGCCACAGTAACCTCTGTAAGATACAGTTGGGAGCCTGATCAATGACCTTCCTCCTAATCCACAAAGCCAGGATTAGCCAACTCACAGTGTTTCATAAGCAAAAAAAAAAGAAAGAAAGTTGCCTCTGTGTCCAACGTCTACATTGTTGCTTTTTAAATCTGTTTGACAGTCAGCGAGTTTCCTCTCCTGCACCTTGTCAGGGGCTTTCAGCAGAAGGTAGCTTGAGTTGTCTGCAATGCGAAGCCCAAACACTGAAGAGATTTCATTCAAACCCACATGCCATGAAATTGTCTCAGCAACCTCTGCTAAGCAAAACCTTTAAGACTCCAAAATGTCCTCCTAAATAAAAGCCGTCTACTTGGGTTTGTTTCTCAAACTGCTCTTCCGACATTTCTGTCTCGGCAGAACCCCAAACAATGTCCTGATTTCTCGTTCTTTTATCATGAGCTCTGTTCCCCACCCAAGCCTCTGCTTTGGCAACCAGGCAGTGGCAGCCACTGTAAATAATTTTATGAGTGGGAAATACAACCTGGATCCAGAGGACGTACTATTTTAAACTGAAAGCTCTTCCCTTCACTGGCAGCACGAATGAAAGCGACTGATACCCCAACTAGTTTTTGACCAAACCCCCATTCTCCACATGCTATAAGACAGATGACAAATATGTTAAGTCATATGAGAAATATAGTATAGAAAGTAAGTGTGATCAGACTGGTGATGAACAAACTGATATAAATAAATCATTTATCTTTAATGTACTACCATTTTTTCACATGTAACATTTCACAATAGAGAGAAAACAGAATGCTTTAATAGTCTCCATCGATTAAGTGTGTTTGGATGCGCATATATATATACATATATCTCCATATATAGATATATATGGATATATAGATATATATATATATATATATCACAGAGGACCACAGCTTGTAAAATGTAAGGTAATTATTTGGCTAACTCTGATGATTCTTCTGTAGGGAATACAGTCAGTGGGCTCTGGGGAAAAAAAGGTGTCAGAGATCATTTAATACCTCCCAGTTTTAGTTTTGGATGACATTGAATCTAATATTTGACTGTGGCCCAAACATTCAACAATTGGATGTCATATCATGTTGTCTTAATTGATATTCCCTGTGCTTAGACTCACACACACCTTGAATATTAAACAATGGACACAACCTTATGTGTTGGGATAAGATTTATTGATTGGAAATGTCAACAGCAGGCGCTTGCCGGACCTCAACTCTTCCAGTAGGCGTGTGCTGTTGTGTTACAGGCGCCAGATTATTGACTTTTGTACACACACACACACGCACATACAATGAGGAAAAGAGGAAACAAAGAAAAATTCAGTTCCGGACCTCATGACTGAAAACGTCTCACAGGCTCTGAGCAGACAGTGTGGGGACGTGTACAAACGGACAACACTCTAAAAATGCAGAGCAAAAATCCTGCGGGCTTCGTCATTTCTCCACAGCAACATCCACATCATCGGTTTTACAGCTTTTGCTCTTAACGCATGCTTTCATACTGTTTCCTCCTGGATGTATGATGCACAGGAGTCTGTGTGGGCACTATGTATCTAACTGCTAATTAAACATCTTTTTTTTTTTTTTTATTAAATCAAACTTGCTTTTTAGTCAGCATCTATTCTAGTGCATTTGTTAATACTGGTCTTAAAGCCATTTATGTTCTATGTAAAGCATCTTGAATTGTATTTTTTGTAGTTGAGTTTTTCGTCACTATATTCAGGGCTTAAACCTAAACATATAGTGTCTTCTCTTTGGACCATGCCTAACCGGGGACATGAGTTTGTCAGGAGAATAAAATAAACACCATTTTTCAATGTGTACACTACATATAAACATTAGAGGATTATAAACAGTCCTGGCCATTCAACCCTGTGATAAAATGAAGTATATAGTTCAAACATCTTGTAGATAAAACTGCACAAGAGCTCATTAAATGTTGCTTAAATACTTAAGTCATACATGACACTGCCAGCACCAGACGTTATACATGACTAATGTGATATCGGGGCTTATTTGAAAACCACCACCATCCACCCTGACACTGCCATGTCAGCACTAAAGATGAATACTCTCTTTAAATGACTGCACTCTGCTCCACTGGGGATTCTTCAACCTTTAACACAGTGTCTGCACAGGGTAATATTCTCATATTTATTCCCGTCAACCGACAAGTGTTTGGATTATAAAATGCCTGCTCCTAAACTGAATTCTTTAACATGTAATTCACCCATCAATAAATATGTTTATGATGAGCTGTAGGTGCCTAAAGTCAGATTTGCCAGCTGTTCAATAACCTTTGGCTTCCTGATCTTTACGCCTGCATGTCTGTCTTCACATTGTCATGACTCAGTCATTATTTTTTTATTAAGAAGTGACTATATATCATGGGTTTAGGTTAGATGAGCATGGAATCTTGAGAGCGCACATTCCTACATGGATCATACAGTGACGCCTTACATCGATTTTCTCATGCGGAGCAGTGATCACAAATGCACTTAATCTAAAATAATTTCATTATGTTCTAGTTAAAACTAGTGCAAAGGTCACTTAATACTCTATATCACACTCTGCAAATAATCCTCTCAACAAGGCTACGGTTTCACAGAGTGGCAAAACGGCACGTTTCTTTGTAACACGATCGCAAAATGGCTCTCATCGATTGCGCTGAAGCATACTGATGTGCAAAATGCAAAGATAAACCACTGTGCTCACTGCACTTCCACAGAGCAAACACAAGATGGCACTCTGAGACTGTCCCCCATCCTAACAACATACTTGACCACCTTAAATGTTCCCTTTTTAAATGACCAAAATGCCTTCCCTGAGACTGCATGTTTTTCAAAAAGCTGGAGAAGAAGAAGAAGAAGGAGAAGCTCATCCACTCTTCAGGTGGTTTGTAATATGAAGTGGAAAGATCCTGCACCTGTGCACAACAACATGATCCTGAGATCCTCTCATGAGTGAAGCGACGGTAGCCTCTGGAAACGAACAGGGAAGAATCCCCATAATTCATCAGCAGTGTCCTGCTGTGGCCTGACCAGCGACTTGAATCACTTCATGGGAAACTGAGAGCCTGAGGCAAAGAGAGACGGAGACGGAGAATTCATATCGGTGCCAAAGTCTTGTCTTTATTAGAGTTTGGGTGAAGGGAATCACACACAGGAAGTGTTTCTTAACGATCCTTGTTTTATGGGGATGGAAAAACACTCGGACCACAGTAATGATATTGAACATTGGGTATTGGGTTGATAATCTCATTTCATCAGTTGCCAAAGGCGTTATGTCTGCTCAGTGTAGCCCCGGAGCTGTTGAGCTCATCGTTACATCACGCCGCTGTATTCAGATCATACCTGACATTCTTGGGAGGATTCAAAAACATAAAGACACAACATCACACGGCTTCTGTCAGTGCTGCCTGTGTGTGTGAGCACTACTCAGAGAAAGTTTTAGTTATCGCTTGGAAAGTAACACAGTTGAATAAAAGATAGCGGGTATATGACAACACAGAATCTAATGTTGGGGGATTTAATGCCAAAAATAAACAATAGATTATTGTATTTGTGTATTTCTGATTTCATTCCTTCCACTTGCCTCTAGTTGAGGCCCATTTGTGTGTCGCACATGTTGTAAAGTGTCAGTGCTGACGGAGGACAAGGTCACACGTGGTGGTCTGAGCGACTGTGTCTGTGTACCTGCGTGTCTCTGTCAGACACAAGTGTGATTCTAGTCTAAATAGTGTTGGTAATGCGGTGGCTCGGCTCCAACACTCTCTGTTTGTCTTTCTGCAGATTTAACACAAGTGCTCACACGGTAGAGACTGAGACGAGAGTAACAGCATGAGCACCAGACGCTGCCGAGCACAGCACAGGTGAATAAAAGATGAGGAAGGTGTTTGCTCAACTGTCTGGCAACTTTTTTTTTTTTTACTTTCAACTTAACCAAGTGAAACTTTACCGGAAAAGCTAAAAATACAGTGTGTTAATCTGACAGCTGAGTGCATATGTCCCAACTCCTGGCCGGTCACCAGATACCCAGCCCGTGTTCAGATCTCATCACCGCCCCTTACAAGACAACGGACATCTCTGTACAAGTCCTGACTTCCACCACATTTCCCCCTGCCGTTCTCCACCTCTCCACCCCCATCACTTCCCGTCAGTCTGTCTGCCAGAGACTGTCCATGTGTTGTGTTCAAGCTGCAGGGCCACATTTAGACCAGTGGAATATATGTGCTGTGTTTTCCTTTCATTTGCTCTCCCTCTGCGTCTTAGAGCTCTTTATTTGCTGCCTCATAACAAGTCGTTTTCTTGTTTTCCGTAGCAGATGCATGCAGAGTGGAGAAAGCTGTGTGGTGGTACGAGCGAGAGGCTACTGAAACGCTCATAATGAGTCAAAACCCTCTTTTTATTGAACAACACGCTGCAAACAAATTGACACGCACTTGAGATGCAGCGATGGCGAGCTCGGCTTTTGGCAGTTTGAAGAATAAAGTTTATGACGGACGAGTGAAAAATGATGGAATAAGTTCATTAGAGCGTGCAGGCAAGGACACTTTCATATCTGGCCATTAAATATGACATAGATTGATCTCCAGGTTGCAGGTCAATCACTGTTTTTTTTTATTATTAGTATGAAAGCTGTTGCTACAGTATATAGGCAAACGCAAAGCAATAAGTTCTTAGCTTGAAAGTGAGGACATTACATTACATTACATCCCTATGGGTGACGGTAGCCCAATGGTAGAGCGAGTCGTCTTTCTACTTGAAGGCTGTGGATTCGATTCCCGGCTCCACTTAACCCCATGTTGCTCCTGACGGCTGTGTTGCCAGCGTGTGAGTGGGTATGAAAGATGAGTGATAGGAAATGCATTGTATGAAAGAGTGAGTGAGTGAATGGGTGTGAATGGGTGAATGGCAAAACTGTGGTGTAAAAGCAACTATGAGTGATCATCGAGACTAGAAAAGCGCTATGTATATCTATCTATATATATATACATGTACATATATATATATATATGTATATATATACAAACCAATAATCATTCATTTTGTCCTCATTGACCTAAATTGCAGCAAATAAAAACATATATTTTAATGTCCCAGCGCAAATAAATTAAATTGTTAAATGTATACAAACAACAGTATATTTTCCATGTATTGGCCACGGGCAGCCCATGGGAAGGGAACTTGGCTTGTAACCGGAGGGTAGCAAGTTCGAGCCCCCACCACCCATTGCTCCCCATGACATGGTGCTTGATGAAATCAGTGTTTGACCTTGTTTACAACCATTTTGATAAAAAGCTTATAAAACAAGCATGTAGAATGCCTGCTCAGAATAAAGAAGAGTATGCTACAACTTCTGTTGCACGTGGACAAACACTTCCTCTCATCCCTTTCCACTATATTTACAGAAGTCTGCGGGAAAAAGAAGAAGAAATGAAAACCATTTGTGTTGCATGCAAAGCTCCAGGAGGGGTCTCACAAGCCCAGCAAAATAAACTATCTGATATTACACACCTCATTCTTTCTCCAGAGAAAAACAAGAACATGTAGCTACATAACCGTTTGTGTTAATGTGCCTCTTAAAATAACACAATGTTATGATCTTAAAATAATTGTGTTGTATTTCACTTTGAAAAAAAACAAACCCCTAATAACATATACTGCAGTGGATGCAAGAGGGGAAGTGAAAGTGGGCACAATAGGTCAGTGAAGCATGTGATTACATTTTTATTGCACTCTATTTTGAGTCTTACAACGGAATACAAATTTCAGAGGACAAGAATAAAGTTGCTAACGGATCACATTCTTAAAAAAGCGACGCAGTCAGCCGTTTTAAATCATTACGTCCAATGAAATGTATCCCAGTGAAGTCACAATCCTCTGCAACATACAGTACAGTACAAGGCTGGTTATGAGTTACTGTTAAAATGATTCCATGCTTACATGTATTGACTCTCATCTCATTTTTGTGGTTACTTATGAGTTCTTAGTGAGTATTGATGATGAGTATGAGTATTTATGTAGTTTTTGGGTTTTCAAATGTGCTTTTTCTTCCTCTAATATGTTCCTCTTACTAAAAATAAGCGTTTGTTTAGTTTAAAAAAGTTAGCCAGTCATTGCTAAAAATCCCCAAATTGAAGTTGACAGCTTTTTAGATCCAAATGGTTGAAAATAAGAGGGCCAGAGGAAAGTCATAATTACGTAATATGTCTTCCTTCAAACCCGTACCCGCTCAGGCTCCGTCACTGAAAGATAATTAAACTGAAAGATAGTGAACGTGGTAATACATTATGTCAGAGACACATGCACGTGGAAGAGTGCTGCCCTAAAAAGTAAGTGTGAAATTATCTTGGCAGTTAACTGTTACCCCCTCAAACTTGGAAATCAGCGATACTATCAGTTATTCACTGGCTATGTCAAAAAGCATCAAAACCACACACACCGTCAGGATACACCTGGACTGTTTATCTGTCAGATCTGGTTTAATCTGGACACTGAACTATAATCTGCCGTGTGTCCGTTGGGAGACAACATACTAAAATTTCCTTGAAGAGAGAGCGAGAGAGAGAGAGAGAGAGAGAGACTCTGGGAAAAAGATGAAGAATACAAATAAAATATGAACTGTTGCTGCAGACGTCCGGTGTAATCTACAGGGTTTTGGATGATCAGCTGCAGTTCGAGCACTCTGCTACCGTATCATTTCACAGCTGGGGTTTATTCCCCCTAGTGTGCATTAGAGCCTAAATATCTTTTCCATATTCTTGGTGTCGCTCAAACCAGGAACATACGCCACTATTTCTCTGCATCATTTTAACTGTTGTCAGTGTGTTTGACTATTGAAATGTATGTGTGTGTGTGCCTGGTATCCCTTATGTTGTGGGGACCTAAGTCTGTTTTCACAGTCACATTATGGGGACTTGTCTTCCTTATGGAGACAGACATTAAAATTACTACATTTTAAGGTGAAGACATGTTTTAAAGGTCAAGGTCAGGGCTACGGTAGATGGTTAAGGTTAGAGTAAATCTCCAGGAAATGAATGTAAGTCAATGCAATGTCCAGTGAAGGCATGGAAACCAGTGTCTGTGTGTGTGTACATGTCTTAAATAAGCTGTATGGACCAACTGTCAGACCCATATTTGTGAGGACATTTTGACCTTGTGAGGACATATTTGGCTGGTCCACACAACTTTAACTGGCTCTTTGAGGACCTGGTTTTAGGGTTAGCGTTAGACTTATGTATTATAATAGGGTAAGGGGCTAGGGAAGGCATTATGTCTGTGTCTAAAACCAGCATGTGTTTGCGTGTGCTTGGATTTTCAGTTTTTAGGGCTCATAAATTCAAACTTTGATATAAAGACCGATAAGAGACAGAAAAACAAACTTAGTATTAAGAAAACAGCTTGAATAACTCAGTAAAAAGTGAGAGGGGGAAAGAGAGAGAAAAGTTTTTATCTCCTCCTACCTGGAATGACCTCGAATAGAAATCTCCCCCCTTCATCACCACTGGTGTGATGCTCCGCAACTTTGTTTCCAGGTAAGGAGATGGATCCCTGCGGAGTAGAAAGAACAGGATCTTTATAATGTACAGATTATCATTATTATACCACCGAGTGCAAATCGGTGATCGCACAGACTTGACTTTGTGAACAAAATATGCAGCTGCAGTCACAGGATTCTGCCTTGTCATATGCATCAGCATCTCTGCCGGTCCGTGCAGGAGCTGGTGGTGGTGGTGGTGTGTGGGGATGTGTCTGGATGATGGAGCAGGGCTGTGATAAAATGTGACAAAGTGGGCGCATTACGGCGGATCACCGTGTCCCTGGCTCAGCTCTGCCCACAGTGATACATCATCTGCATGACACGAAAGGCCAGGATTTCTCCTCTTAATGTATAGTATATATAGCAAGAACATCAGCATCTTTTCCCAGAGTCAACCTCACAACAACGTGGCTGCTGGAGACACACTGTCTGTTATAAATGCTGCAGGGGGAGGGGCATATTTGAAAAAGTCACACGGGGACAGTGTTGCAGCAAACGAGGCTGATTATCTGATATTGACTAAATGACAGGAAACAGTGATCACAGCTAGTCTTGTGTGTCTGCAGATAGTTGTGAGTCTCTGTGGGTGAAAGCGATGTTATTTAGTGAGGTAGTAAAAAATTCACTGCTCCACATGCTCCTCTGCATTAACATTTAGTTCTACTTATGCTGATTAATTAACGGCACTATAGTGATACAGTAATATCTATCATGGAACACTAATGGTAGTCATTTAAGCTGCTTGATATCAATTCACACGTTCATTAAGCTGATGATCTTGTCAAACTATGAATGCAGGACTTAAACCTGTATTAGAGGTAAAAATAGGGCACAAATAGTCACAGGGGACGCTGTGCCAATCTCAGGTGACATAGGGCGATAGACGGGGTATTGGTTTAAACCTTTGATTTATTATAAAAAAAATAATAATTTCTTCCAGAATGAAAGCATTTACATGTTGTAAGCTGGGTACACCACACACTCAGCAGTTTAGTAGCCTTACCAAGTAAATAACCAGCGACCTGCATGGCACCACACATTCTTCTCATTATAGTGACTATAAAACAGCATTACAAACACAACGTTTAGCATTAACGCGATCGAGTGCCGGCTCTTCACTTGATTTACAACTCCAGCGTTAAAACCACAAACACTGCGGCTGACAGTCATTAGGCCGCTCCGTATCTGGGTTAATGCTAACGCAGACAAGATGTGCCGCGGTGACAGCGGTGGCGTTTAACATCTGCACACATGAGCAGCATCTAAAGGGGCAGTCGGTTCGCTTCCTGCTGAGAGAGAGAGAGCTCCCTTTAATGAGCCATAACTGTGACAACCAGGAAGTGGAAACCCCACCTGAGGCCTTAGATGAAGAACATGCTTTAAAAAAAAGGAGGTTACAAAGACACAACTGAGGAGCGAGGGAAGAGAAGGAGCTCGTCTGATGTGGTTTTCATTCAGTGAGAGAATCTGTTTGGCTTCCATATCTTTGGGATTAAAAGCCAGCGTCACTGAACACAGATGTTTTTTGTCGTGCACAACGTAGTGATCTCAGGGAAAGAGGAGATGACTGAAGTGAAGTGTAGAAAGAAGAAAGGGGCCAGTGTCGTCCCTCCATACTGTGAAACCACAACACCATGGATTCCCCTCTCGTCCATTTCAAAGCCACAGCCACACTTTTCCATACTGACATCTGACCCGGTGGTCTGTTGTTTGCTGCAGACAAATCTCACCACAGACAGAGTAATATTTACCCAACAAAGCATAGGATAGCCCAGCCCCAAAAAAAGCAACAAAACCCGACCTATTTCATGGGCTTATGCATTTTTATAATGTTGTTAAATACAATGAGGTCACCTTTGGAAACCGTTTCACCACAGAAACCCAATTATCTTTTACACATTCAGCAGCACAAATGTAAAACAGAAGAGGCTTAAAGAAATCTGTCCGAGGGAAGTGACAGCAGGAGGCTCAGGCTCATGAGCAGCAGCTCAGCGAGTTGGGGGTTGTGTGTGTGTGTGTGTGTGTGTGTGTGTGTGGGGGGACTGTTTCTGAGACTGTGTCCAGCATGTTCCAAATGAAATCCAATTTGTTGTCGTCTCAGACTACGAGCAAATACCAGAACACTGACTGAAGTCATACACCCTGAATATTCACTTTAGTTTAAATACATTGAAGTTGTTTTGGGTAAAGCAGTGAATCATCTACTTTACTGCTGCAGCTTTGAATGTTTACCGACACGTCAGACAGGCTTCTACTATTTAAATGTATTCTTCTACTGGGGGCAGAATGTTTCCCCAAAAGCCAACTAAATAATTAGTTACTCTAGCCATCAAGCCACTCTCATTGTTTGGCATGTGGTCAGTGCCGGCTCTAGGCATAGGCCATATTCTATATTTATTACTTTTTTATCACCATCCATCCATTTTCTACCGCTTTATCCTCCACATGAGGGTGATGCTGTGCCAATCTCAGCTGACATAGGGCGACAGGCGGGGTCACACCCTGGACAGTTCGCCAGTCCATCTCGGGGACATATAGAGACGACCATTCAGCGTTCTCAGGACAGATGCAGGGCATGAGAGTCAAAACTGAACTGGGTAAAAAGGCTTTTAAATTTTCTGCCCCGACTTGCAATTGACACATCACAAAGCTCTGGGGGAATTCGCCAAAATCCTAATCTTGCCAAAGGCAGCAAAATGCATAGCACCGGCCCTGCACGTGCTTTTATGTAAAATTGGCGTTTGAAATGCTCACCACTGTTGGACCAAATTTCTTAGCTATTTCCACAGTAGACAATTAGGCATTGCAGCTGAGACCACAGTAATTTGAAAACAGAAGTTGAGCGTTTTTTGCTTCTTTATTCTCACAATAACTATATTTGCTGGTGGGTAGAATAACACTCAGCAGAAAAAAAGACATCCTCTTTTAGCCATTTTATCAGTTCCTAAACACAGTCGTGGAGAAATCCGCCCCCATGTCTGCTGTTTCAGAACGTTAAGGCTGGTTAACCTTTACAAGATTTGGTACCGACTGGGAAAGCTTTGACAAACTCTAAAGGATGATATAAAACTTTGCAGAGCGGAGAGGCACTGCAGAGATACATGATTATTCGCTCCAAGTTCATGAGCAGCTACTGCTATTGGCAACAAGAACAGAACAATCTGACATTTGTCAACATAATAAAATCCAGAGGCAGACATTGATTTTTAAACTGCAAACCTATCAAGGCTCATGCACTGGTCAATTAACCTGCACCTATTAATGTCATAGATAGCAATAATTACTCTTCTCTATGGCCAGAGACCATGGATTCTAACTCATCAAGAGATCTGGATAAGTTAGGTATACTTATGTGTATGAAGTATACTTCTGTCTTTACATTTTGCCTTTAAAACCAACATTCATTGTCCCTAATGGTTGTACTCTTCTGATCACTTCACTGAGTCCATCAATCTATCGTCATTATTCCACTGGTATAAAGAAAATGCAGCTCTGGTCGTTAAGAGTTATAAGTCATTTTAAAATAATAAACAAATGCAACTGTGGTGCATTCACTCAAATATTAATATGCCAATACAAAAAAACGAGGATTTGGCCATTAACTTTTAACTGTGTGGAGGCAAACGAAGCGAGAAGGTACAGTAGATGTTACGTTAATAAACCAAGACAAGCTGAATCACAAAACTGGAATCTGCTGGAATCACACTGTCTAAAATAATAATAATAAAAAAAGCGGCAGAAAGACACGACAGATTTTCCTCAAACCCGTGAAAAAAGGCGGTGGAAAAAGTCACCTCCTGTTTTGCCTGAACATGTTCTGAACCCACCTCTTTGTCTAGCTCTGTGTTTGTGTTGGAGTTTCACAAAATTAATTAAATGACATAATAAATCACCTCATAGCGCGTCCTCTTACCTGGAGGCAGACGTTCACAAAAGCACACAGTTTGTGGCAGTGAGGATGTGACTTCTTAAAAATCACAAATGGGACCGTAAAATAGCTGCATATGATTTTGCAACACAATCTGGGACAGGGACACAAAGCGTGGGGACAGACAACAAAGACAATAATGGTCTCGAATGCGTTCGACACATTTTATCCACCAAAACCCTCCAAAAGATCCCTAAAACAATTCAAAACAAAAAAGTAAGAAAGTGATTTTGGTGCGACCGGCTGGAAGACACAGTGTCATGTTCCTTTCTTTTAGGGAAACCTGTCGCTGCTGCTGTTGCTGCAAAAATACAAACTTTTATATCAAGCCAAGACGTAGGAAGTTTCACCTTGGTATCACCTTGCCAAAACAAGCTGCAGTAAGACATAAAATGTCACAAGCAGAGCCACTATACTAAAATATTAAACTTTTTGTGAAATACACATGTATACGCTAAGAATTATTTTCACATGGCTCTGCTTTCTGTTATGACAAGACTATAAATGTCAAAGAATTGATGGTAAAATCTTATAATTACACATTAAAAGGACGGGGCGCAGTGTGCGGCACTGTGTGCAGTCTTGGCGTGTGGAAAAAGTAATACCTTTGAGAGGAAGAATATAATCTTTAAAGAATGCTAATAGCAGGTTTTTACGACACGTTGCCGCTCTGCAATTCCTTTTAATCGAATTAGACTATCATTGACCTTGTTAAACAACCGCTCTCTGTCGAATTTGTGACATGATTGAAGCCAAAATACACGCTAGGCAGATTATAATTTCACTTTGAAGGCTGTTTTTATTCATATAGGCGTCCCACGATCCACAGTTTACGTAATGTTGCGTAAAACTGAGGTCCTTTACAGGGTTTTTTGGATTTATCGTTGGCAACGGAAATAATAAAGAAAACAAGATGTGTCACTGTATCTATCAACCGTAACTTTTACAAGTTGTGGGATCAGCTTTTTGAATCGAGAATGTCGTATAATTATGGCAATTCCCTTTGAGCTCACCCACGTTATATCATGGGCACAACGCGGTCTAAACTGAAGGCAGGGGTTTCGATCTTGTTTCCTATGAAATTAGCTCATTTATTTTTAGTTTATTCAGCTGAAGTCTAACTTCCAGTACATCTATCAGTCAGAGGTACAGCACAGCTGCAGTGTGTGCTGTAGGAGCGGGAAATCTATCTGTAAATGTTCAATGTCAGCCGGGACGGGCACCAGCGACCCTCATGTGGAGGATAAAGCGGTAGATGAAGAGTGAGCGAGTGAGTATACATACAGAACTAAATAAATGTCTTCTGAATTAGAATTATTTTTCCATCACATTCACCACCACTGGGTATCTTAATGGCATTGAGCCCACATAAAATAAAATAAAATAAAATAATACATTTCAACTTGATTGACACACTTGTATTGAGCCAGCGAGCAAAAACAGTAAAGTGAGACATCGCTCCGCAGACAGCCTTGAGTCTTGTGTGATAAACATCCCAGAGGCTCGAAGATAACTGCTTGCCAAGAAATAATGCCCCCTACAATAAAACCTTGATATACTGTATAGCTGCTGAACTCGCGATATGACATTTAGTCTGCCTATATCAAAAGAATGACACCGACTGGAACAGGATTGGTAGGTCTGCGCTCTGTTCAGGGTCCCAAATGCGTCATAAAAAGCGGTGCTTTGAGCTACAGGGGCCTCGTGAAATAATGAAAGACATAAAGTGCAGTAAATTAAAAGGCATAAACAATCAATTTTGACATCTCTGGTGTGGTCAGAGGTGAATGGCAGGTTTTTCCCCCCAAAGTACAGACACAATAAATATACAACATTACAATATTTTATCATTAAAAGGACAAAACGAGAAACAGAAGTCGTTCAATGTGACCGTTCATTTTCAAGATACCTCGGTCATGCAGAGTCTTGGTCAAGGGGAGTGATCTGTGTACATTTAATAGAGGGTCGATTTTATTACCCCATTTTGAAAAGCGCTGAGATTTATAGCTTTAATAAAAAAAGTAATTCTCCTGACTGTATCACGATATACCCTAACCATACTATATATACCTTTGAAATCAATATGCCGTCGAGGACATTTTGCAACAAAGACAACCAAAAACACATTTTTTGTTCTATTGTAACAAATGAGCTTTGTAATTGTGTGAGAAGTGAATCAGTTCTCACAGGATGAGTTTCTACCCTCAGTATATATTTGGATTTTATTGATGGGTTGTATTTATAAATAGCTTTGCGTATGCAGAGTGGTAACTCAATCTTTTTTCCCCCGCTGCTTCCAATTAGGTCACTGAAAGTGAAGCTGTGCGTTATATCAGTTTCCACAAAGTCTCTTTGGTGGTCATATAATAAACATTATTAATGGGGCTGTGTAGTATATGAAGTGATGAAATGACCACAAAGTGTCATAAAAGATTAAGGAACATGGTGAACAGAAATACTGGTACAGTCAGGTTGTTTATAATTGAAATTTTCATTACCAGCTGCAAACTTTAAAGTATTTTATATTTTAAACTTTCATTCTAATTTTTTTTATTTAATTAATAATATTAACTAATTAAAAAAATATATATTATATAATTATTTAGAGTAAAATTCTTTACTCTACTTTAATTTTTGGTACGATCTTTTGCAGCTCGCAGTACTTTGATACATGGTTTGCTGAATGTTATTAAACCTAAAAAGCCTCAGAACGCCTCTCAAAAACATTGCCACTCTACCTTTGGAAAATATCCCTGTTAAAATGATCCATAATATCCAGATTACATCTGCTTTAAGTTGAATAAGACTGCAGATATTAAACAATACCCAACTTTCTGTGCGATAACACAGCGGTTAACACGTGGAGCCAATGCTAAGTGAAGTATTTAAAGTCAGAAAAAGTCAGTGAAAACCAGCTGAAACCACTGCTGTGTGTGTGTGTGTGTGTGTGAAGAGCTTCATACAGCTCCAGCACCAGAGGAAACGCACTATCGCCAAGTTGTGCAAACACCACTACACCTGCACATACCTGAAATTTATGGCAGAGCCCTAGCTGTTACCGCCCGAGTTACTGGAGACGGAGAACAGAGATAATGCGACTTGCATGAACTTGTTTCAAGTCCAGTGAGAGTTAAAAGACTTTTCCATCCATCAATACAGAGCTTATTAGAGATGCAGTCACCAGCAATCAAAGCAAACAGTCTCTGTGTTTAGTGTGTGCGCGGTCTCATGTTAATAATTAACCCCCCCCGCACCGTGCTCTTAAGTATTGAGCTCGCTGAAAAGAATGTCTGTGCCTGAATATGATTCTTTAATGAAAGAAATGATGTCGCAGGAGAAGAAATGTGAAGTGATGGAGTCGATAACAATATATGGTTCACATATATATGAGGCACTAAATGTCAACTTATTTTTGAGTAATAGATTCATTTGGCATCATAAATACATTTTTATTGTTTATTTCATATCAACACAGACACTTTTATTTTGAAAATCTGTGCACTATCGATCATCACTAATATTTTATTGCATATTTTATTATCGTGATATAATTAAGCTCATATTGCCCACCCCTACTTTTTTAATGGACTTTAATGGCCCCCATGATCATTTGAGTTTGAGACTCCTAACACTTAAAAGTTTTTTCTTTGTTTGTGTAGTAAGCGTCTGCTACAGACACTAAACGCACACAGTGACTGGTTTGTTCTAGGGTTGGGAATCGGTATCAGAAAGTATCGGTATCGGTTAGATACTGATAACGATAAATTAAGGGATTTCATATTGGAGAGATTTATAATCATCCCATCCCTAGTTTATTCAGGCTGCTGCTAAGACGGCAGCACAAGACGGCGACCTCTTGCCTAAAGTACTGTATAGCCTAATTTTATAGCTACAAAAACCAAACCATTTATTATACAGTTATACACTTTTGATTCAATTTCTGCCAATAAACCTAAATACACATATCTAAATGTCACATTTCTAAGGCAAATTACATGTGCCAAGCTTTCAATGACGCATACTGTACATGTGTTATTGATAGTGTTCACACAATTGTCCGCATTCCTTTGACATTCAAATGCAGTGCAAGTACGTGTCAGAGCTCGTGTGGATATCAGTTAGAAAATCCCAGCACCGCACATAAAGCTTCTGCTACAATGACGGGGGTTTACGTCGTTCGTCCTACAACGGCGGCGCAGGTCAGTGCAGTTTAAGTCGAACATGTTCATAATGTGCCATCACAGCAGCAGTAAGACGACAACAGAGAATAACTTCACAACCGCAGTGGCATTTTATGCACTCGTGTTAAATGCCAAGGTCAAACGGTTTCCAGCTCAAGCAGGGAAAACAAAGGAATGTTTAGTGCATTATTGCTTTGCTGAATTATTGATTTAATGCAAATTCTCATTAAAGAAAACTCCTTTTCCCCAGATCATTTCGTCCCACCCCTTCACACCATGAATATTAATTAACTCTCAAGTCCTGTTGCAGCCAGAATCTTTAATAGGCTCCTCCATTCCTTCATACATTATAATAAAATCAAATGAGTTGAATGTATTTGATCACAAATCTGCCATTCATTCATACGGTAATGTTACCTCACTTACATCCCGAGCATACAGATACAATTCTGAGTGGTTTAAATTACAATAATAATTCTATTTCCCCTTGCTGGATGAGTTCGGTCTTTGTGTTTGCTCTGCCAGATGTAATCTGAGGGCACGTCGGTGTTTGTGTGCATCCGAGAATGTGAGCGAGTACATGCGTGCTTGCGTGCATATACATCTCCACGGGCGAGTGTGGGCAGGCAGATGGCATGTTGACACTGAGCCCACACGTGCCGTACCCTGCGCATGCTTCACAGCGACCCTTCACCTCCATCTGACTCCATTCTTCAGATTCCGCGCGTTGCTCGGAGAGTTTTTGCCCCCACTGCGGAGGACACAACAGGGTCCCCCTGTGTTGACAGCATCTCTTGAGTAATATTATCTGCAAACATTAGGGGCAGTGGTGGAGGGAGCCGTCTTTCAAATGGAAGGTTGTGGGTTCCATTCCCTGCTCCGCTAGTCAACATGCAGATGTGTCTTTGGTCAAAACACTTAACCCTATGTTTCTCCTGACGGCTTTGCCAGCAGGGTGTGAGAGATGTGTGATAGACAATGATGAATGAATGAGTGAAAGACAAATACTATAGTGTAAAGTAGCTTTAAACAAGCAAACAAAAACATCCCATATCACATCTGTAGAGATTATTTAAACACTTCACCAAAAAATATGCAGCTGGTTGTTTTTGTGTCATGTGATCATCAAATGGCTGCTCTAAGACACAAGTCTCCTCGCCAAAACAACAGAGGAAGTTGGGATTGGAAACAAAGAAATAAAATAAAATTGACTTCAATTGACATCAAAGTCACTTCCTTCAAAGAAAATAAAAGCCCAACGCTGCTCTTCACTGAGTTTCTGTAAACTACAACAAATGTTATGAATAAAGTAAAAACACATGCAATAAGAAAATAAAAATCAACAAACACAGCAGCATCACAAAGTGTATTCTTCACTTCACTAAGAAAAAAGGGATGAAACAGCCCTTTAATATGTGCTGGTACAACTTTAGCTGGAAGAACTTTTTGACGTTAAAGCTGCAGTGTGTAACTTTAGTTGGTTTTCTTTTCGATGATTATGAAATTATTGTTTAATTTCCATTACTTTACTTATTTTATAACGTTACATTGATTATTATTCAACAACGTAACGTTACTTATACCATGAAACTGTTGAACGACTGTTTTTTGTTTTTTCTGAGCAGCAGGATTCACTTCAGAAACTTTTCCTGGCTGCTTCTTTGTGTTTTCATTCATACTTCAAACCGTCTCACTTTATTAGTGCAACGTTGCTGTTGCCGACATCTGTCTTTACAGAAAACAAATCACTTTCAGTGTCGCTGGGTAACACATGCTGTAAACACTGCGGAGCACTGAGATGTTTACAGCTCGTGCTTTGCCACCATGTTAGAAATGCATTTTTGGAGAAAAATAAAAAATCTACTCCCAAAAATGAAAATTCTCATTATATAAACAGAAGAGCATGTTATGAGGCAACACCTGCTCTGAGGATAAGTGCCCGTGTCCATACCAGCATGCTGCTACTGCCTCTTTAACTTTATTTTTAAGACCCGTTTAGTAGAGTTCATGGACAAAGAATGTGAAGCCCATTCAACACACAAACACATGCCTGGAGAAAAAAATACTTTCAACTCCACATGCTTTCCGCTCTGGCGCCTGCACTGACAGGAGTTCATCAGTGCTTTCGACACAACACGTGTGCTCACGACAAAAAACAAAATCACACCAGCGGTTAAGGTTGAATCAGCTCTAATCCATGACACACAATGTGTACTCAGTGCATCTGGGAAGCATCTCCGTCACAGCCTTTGGGTTTGCTGTTCATGTCAAAACAGTCTGAGCTTTGTCGGGCATCGGTGTTGCCATGGGCAACCCCAAAAAGGGCAGATGCTGGCGCTCCCATAGAGGAGGCAGCAATTAGGCTAATGTGACAGGAGACAAATGGAGCCTTCATAGGATGCAACAGAATTAATGAATAGCTGATCTAAATATGGCTTCACACCTCTACATCATGTGGTCCATGAATCAGGACAGGGACATTTAACTGTATGTACACTTGTGTGGCCTGATCTTGAACACTAGTGTTAGAGGCCATAAGAAACACTCCAGAGGGCAATTTCTCCTCTTTGCCCCTCCTTCACTCCGGATGCTAGAAACTCTGGACTAGTTATCCTGTATTCTGCTGGGTACTGTATCTTGTTAAGTTTTCCTTTCTGTGCTATTCCATGCCGTTCCACATCGGAGGTCATGGAGATTTAAGGACTTTGAATACACTGCTCTGTGCCTGACCTACTTTTATTCAATTCCCCCGTTCTCTGCAAAAAAAAGTAGCAGCTTTAGGTGTCTGAAATTTATGTTGGCTTTGTTACAGAAGTAGGGTAAGAGTGGAAACTTGCAAAACATACATGAGTACAGCGTTCCTTAGGTACCGGCGCTTGTAGGAACACTGATGAATAATTATTGTAGGGTAGATAAATATAGATGACAAGACATTTCAAGGGAAACTAATTGTTTCACGTCATGTAATGAAGAACTACTCCTCAGCATTTGGATTATTCCCTCGGGACATTCCCGGCTCCAGGAACTAAAACACAACTTTAAATATGCTGCTGATGATCCAGAGCTGCTCAGCGTGAACGGGGAGGAGACTCCACTGTCTCTGCATCTGGCCATCTGCCCACCTTCAGGTCTGGTGTGTTAACCTTGCGAGACTTCTGCTGCTGATGTGGCTTGGGTTTGGCCGAGCAGCGCTCGCTGGGAAATCAGCCAGACCGAACAGTGTGGGCAGATGAGCAGAATGAAGACTTCAATTGTTCAAATGTTTGGTTTTTTCCCCCCTAGGAAAAAGGAGGATATTGATTGAGAGGAAAAAGATATTAGGAGAGGTTGAGTTTATGTGTGGACGGTTCTGTCCTGGCTTTCTGTTGTGAAACAATTGACTCGTACAAATGCAAAGTTATTCATTCTCTTTTGGCTGTAGCCTCATATTTAAAGAGTGTAATTGAATGTTGAGTTTCATCCCCAAATGTATAAAACAGTATCATTTTGGGTTTGAGGCTCTTTGGTAAGCATGCACTTCACACGACAGACAAACTGAAAAAACTCAAAACCAATACTGACCAACATGTTATTGCATTTACTGTCAGACTCGTCCTCTTTCTTTTAGGTTTCTTTGCAGCGTAGTCTGCATAGACATGTTCATGCAGCTGCTTAAAAGAACAGAAACGGCAAACAAAGCCATTAAAAGTTACGTAACGTGCATCCTCACACGCACAGATTCCATAGAGCACCCGCTCTCTTACAGGAATCAGAATGTGTGGTGCAGAAGTCTTGGCTCTCTCTCTCTCAGATCACTTGATACGCATTTTACTGACCAGTTTTTAATGGAGTTATGGATCAATAACGGCAAAAATGCATTAGCTACTCCAACTTTAACTGGTAGATATACTATTACGTATTGTCTTGGCAAGAGAGCGCCGAGCATGTTTCCCAAAATGACTAACTACTCCTCTAATATCCCTTGTTATCCGCGCTCTGCTGTCCTTGGCTCCCAGATACTTTATCCAAGCAAACTGAGCCCCGAACAGCCTGACTACAGAAATAGCACTGATCAATGAGCACAGATTTTATCGCAGTTGTCGGTTCAACTTCCTCAGAGATAGTGTGTTACGAACACGCGGCGTCTCATTGAGCTCTCCTCGTGAAATGGACTGTGTGTGTATCCATGTTCTTCCACATTTCTGTGATTTGAAGTCTGGCCGAGTCTTTGTTCGGTGGACACATGCTCAGTGAGAGGAGCTGCCCGGTTACAGTAACGTTAGAGACGGCCTTATTGTCTACATCACTCATTGTCTCCTTCTCCTTTCAGTATAGCTTTCCTGTGTCGGCGTCGGTGGAAACGAGCCCAAAACAATTTGCTTCGACTTGTAGTGCAAAAGTCAAAACAGCACGGTTTCGTCGACTTGGATCTAGTGATATCATTTGGCTTCGTCTGCTCTGTAGACTCCAGTGTTGCAGAGGCAAGAGAGTTGCAATTGCATCAAGGTACTAGAAATAAAAGGACCTGACGTTTATTGTTGAATATTTCTGTAAAAGAAAGCCACCACAGAGCAAATGTATATTTGCGGAAAATAATATTTCAGAAATGAAAACTACAAAGTTCTCTGTCATATGTAATCTGAAAGTATGACTTTCTCACTGTTCTCTGTTATCTTTGGGATATCTGTACGTCCTGTGTCTCTGTGTCCTGTTCTCATGACGCAAAGGAACAGAATCATTATCATTAGATGTCCAAAGCGTCACAAGATAAGTCGGCGGAGTTGTGGGATCATAAAGATAAAGGAAAAGATAATCTCCAATAAAGATGATTTAAAAGGAATATTCTCAGCTCTTTGCTGTTTTCAGTGGAAAGATGAATAGTCTCTCTTCTCTAGTAGTAGTTATGTAAATTAAATGAAGCTAAAAGAAGCTCAATGTCATTAAAAATAATAATCAGCCAAAAACATTTGCCAGAAACTGTTTTACGCCGTCTAACTCTCTTTTTTTTTGTCATGATTTTGACTGTTTGGTGTGTTCACAGGCTTACCAGGGCTTTGGTCTCCTCCTCATCCTTGTAATAGTGCAGCTGCTCTCCTCGCAGAACAAACCAGCGACTGTGCCAAGTCTTCACAAAACCTCCTTGCTTCCTGAGCCACCCACACCTGATGACATCTGGCCGACCCTGCCTCTGAACGTCGGCGCTGGCCGGACTGCCACCGTGCTGTGGACTGCTGTGGGACACACACTGGTCCTCCATTCCAGCAACTCTGGATCTGTGGGTGGGCAAAACAGTTTAATTGGGTTTAGATAAGGTAAATGGATGCATCTGGCAGCATATACCAGAACTGATAGAGATGAACCCTTTCTAAAATCAGCACGGAAAAGACCAAAGAGGAAAGGAATAGCCACAAATCATTACTTTGCTGAAGTCTTCTATAAAGACATTATGTTGTTGTCTTGTTTTATGTTTTGTTTTTTTTATGGTTTCGAGAAATCAACCCTGTAACGGGAATGTCTGGCCTATTCACCGCGGTTTGTCTTTCGTGGAGCGCTGTGGAATTTGAGACAGACAGACGTGAGTTCTGCAAAAAAGACAATGGCAGACGGGGGAAAATGTGGGATGAGGAATCCGTAAGCCAGATAACGAGACCACAGACGAAAACCAAATGCCTTTTATGTTGTTTTACAACATACATACATTTGTCGCCCCCACCCATCCCTGCTGCTTCCCCGACTCCAACATCACACACACAAAAACAACAAACACTACAAACAATGAGTGCAACCAGAGCAACGCATGCAATAACCCAACCTACACAACAGAATGTTTCAACCTCTGCATCATTCAATCCCATGCCACTTCTCAGAGAGACTGTTGCTGCACTGGCTTGTCATCACTGGCTCGGGTGGAGCTTGGCTTGGTGGACGTCCAAACAGCCCACAGGACCAGATGAGGACCAGATGAGGACCAGATGCAGTTCAGCAGCGTTCCAATCTGTGGTGCAGCAAGTGCGGCGGGATTGCTGAGGTGATTTCAAAGCGTCTGTCTGGTCGTATGCACGTAAACATGTACTGTATACAATGTACGTGCACAAACACGCTCGCTCGTCTCTGTGGTGGCCATAAGCTGCCTATTATCTCTGTTTCATCTCTGTTGGCAAAAAATTGAAATGTTGCTTGCTTCCAACTAGAGCTGCAACTAACGATTATTTTCATAATCGATTAATACTGTCGATTATTTTCACGATGCTCCATAAAGTGTCAGAAAACGTTGACCATTGTTTGTGAGACCTGGAAATGATGATGCGCTTGAATGTCTTGTTTTGTCCACAAACCAAAATGATTCCCTTTTAAAGGATTTCTCTGTTATATGGAGCAAATAAACCAGAAAATATTCACATTTAAAAACCCCACACAAATCTTGTTTTAATCTCTACAACATTCCTTTTATGTTTCAGAGAACTAGGATAATTCCTTAATCTAAAATCTGCTACCCGCTCACTCTAGCATGGCTGTTATGCGTCTGCCTGCCGCTCCACTGAGAAACACACAGAGATAGTCAAGTGGAAGTGATGGGCTTTATCAGCATCGTGTGAAGTCATTTGTTTCGAGTGACAATATACACACTACAGCTTTAATTCAAGGAAAAACTTATTTCTCTCATCCAACATTAACAGTGACACAAATCACATCTTTGCTGTCTTTGCTTATCTTGTTAGATTGACCAATGAGCCGCAACATTAAAACTGGCTTGTGTGCTTTATGCTGCGGTCAGGTCAACAAACCACAGCAAATAAATGAACATACAAAATAATACATTTTTACATCAAATACTTGATGATAGGGAATAAGCATTTCAATTTATTTCAGTCTGCCACCCAAGACCATAAAACAAATCAGTGGTTTTAATGTTGTGGCTGATTGGTGTAAGTCCACAGCATAAATCACTTTCTGGAGTTGATACACACATCTGTTGATGGAGACACCTCTTGTGTTGCCAGTTTGGTGCCAAAGTCCTTTTGTAATTTCATGCCTCCTGCACAGAGGCTGGTTAATGGCAGTGCAGGGACTGACCTGTGGTGCTAACAACTGAAATGGTAAATAACACACTGTGGTCTGGTCCAGAGGTAATAAATCGCTACACAGGCAAAATTATAATCTACCAGACAAAATGGAATATGGTTATTTGAAAGAAATAAAATGATGAATTGGCGCCTTCAGAAAGTTTTTCGCCCTCATTTTTATGTTCCTGATAAAAGCAGAAACTGTGTGGGTTCTATTAAACTGAAGCACTCTTCAGTATTGGATACAACACACATGTATTGGTACACGCCAGAAAAGGAAATATTATTCACACATATATGTATACAGTATTATGAAATACCTTATGTATGAAGCTATTTCATAATACTATTTCATAATCATTTTCAACATGTGTTTGTTTCTCTCCAATTTACCACAGATTTGGAGTGCGCTTAATATTCTGGGTTTACACATAAGCCATAAGTTAGTTTTGGTTAACCCTTGCAGGTTTGGACTTTACTTTTTTTATTTTTGTAATTTAAGGTACCATCAATAATACTATACTATATGTGAGACAGAATTACTGTACATGTCTGCAGCCATCCAGAAACATGTTTGAGCTCCTGTATCATAATATGTCTATACAATTTTCTAAGCATTAAGATGAGCGTGCAGGTCGACCTCACTGTTGTTGTCGTTCAGTCTGAAGCAGCGCAGGTGTGAATTGAACACCCTATAAAACGCAGATGAAGCTATTGCTTAAGGAGAGATGAAGCGGAGCTGTGTGGCAGGGAAAGGAAAGGAAGGAAAAAAGGACAGGAAAGGAAAGGAAAGGAAAGGGGTTTTGCCACTTGTTTGGCATTTAGTGTTGTTTTTTTTAATCTATTCTTTCAAAGTTACACATCCACTGGTGAACACTGTAAATAAACAATCCTACCTCTAAAATCATCCTTTTCCATTCAAATTCCAAAATGTTGCTGGATCGAGTACAGAATCAACAACGACAGATGCATGAAAAGCTATGAATCTCTTCTTGGTTATAGCCAGTGAAACTCTCTTGTTGTTAGCACAATGTGAGGCAAAATAGCTGACCTGTTTCTCAAAACTAGTTTTCATATAAGTAGACGTTCTTTCTTTCTTTCTTTTGCAGACTCGTCTCCTATGAACCTCCCTGCTGGTCCCAGGTGTGGCTGTATGCACATTCATGAAGCAGCTGCAATGACTCTGAACGCACCTCTGCGTGACGGTTTTGACCACTCAGCACATTGAAAACAGGCTCCCAGTGGTGCGTCCTGTGTCCCTGTGTGTGTGCAGGTGTACCTGTGCTCGCCTGTATCTTTTCTGTGTGGCAGTGGTGTCTCTGTCCTCTCAGCCTCAACCCAGTCGTGGAGCGAGATGTGTAATTGTAGCCGCAAACACTCTTTGGAAACAAAGACGTGTCATATCTGCGTTACTCGAGGGAGCCTGAAGCATGAGACTTTTAATTAATTAATGGTAGTTCAAGATTAATGCCTCCATTGTTTCATGGACTAATTTGGGATTGAACCGTTTACGTGTGACAGAGCTAAGTGATTTAGATGAAGCCAAAGGTTCTTATTTATCATGACATCAAGCTTGGCTTGGCAATGCGATTTTCAGTTTCAGTTCTCATGAATTCATGCTTCATATTCTACTCATCACGTAACCGTTAAGAGTTTAAGGAAATCCCAGAGTTTTCTCACAGCACACATGAGAACTGTGACCATCTGTGTGTGAGAGAGAGACACTCTGACCTTCACCATAAACAACAGCAGCTCAATATAAAGCACACACACACACACACACACACACACATCCTCCTTGAAAACGACAACTCAAAGATAGCCACTATAGCTTGTTTTGTGGCATGCACTATCATTTCTTAGCAGGATGCGACATCTCTGTGGCTCTGTGGCATTTGGAGAAAAACAATTCAAACCCCACACGTATAAGAAGACGGGGAGTGACGCTTAAATATGGAAAATTCTTTTACTGTAATTAATCTCTGTCTCAGTTTCGGTGCTGACATTTTACCACTCTTTTTTTTCTATGCAACTTTCTTAACTATCCAAGATGGATCTCTCTGTACCTGTGATGAGTGGCCAATGCACAGAAAGCTCTTCTTGTGTTTTGTCTATTACAACCATATGCAAACTGCAATGAAGTGACGGCGACTTTTTCCGCATCACTCAGCTTCGACTGTGCTGCATGAATAACTGAAGTCAGATGCACCACGTGTTGACTACATCATCATTTACGAAAATGATTACATGTACGAGTCTAAACACGAGTCGAGGGTTTGATGAGATGAGAAATTCTCTGAAATGTGACACTGCAGACCCCCACGTCAGGACACAGGAGGCGTCTCATGGTGCTAGGAGGTTGCTAGTTGTCTGTGCATACACAGACTGTTTGCTCCCTATATGTGAAAGCACTGAAGCTGAGAGCACACACAAGCTTGAATGGTCTGAAGTGAGACAGTTTGGAGGACAGGAGGACTGCGGCCTCACTTATAGTCGGCCTCATCTTTTTGGGAAAGCAGCGTTGTGCTATAGGTGTGACGACAGGTTAAAAATACAGCAGATATTTAAATCAGACATCACACTGCTTCCCTCTAGACTATACACATGTTCTTAAACCATTGAGGATTTTTGGGTTGGGCAGGGTCAGTTGCAGAGAATCTGGGACCACAGGAAGTGGCCAGTCAAAAGAGCTCCATGGGAGCACACTGACTGAGAGAAAACTGGACTCACTAACCTCAGGTCTGCGTCGTTTTCTCATCCTGTGGTTGCTATATAAGCATAATAGACCAGCATGGCAAACAGGAATGTGATAAGTGTGATTTTATAGTTTCCAAACCAACGACTCTCTCCGCGACGTTGCTA
The DNA here is from genome assembly GCF_019176455.1 of Solea senegalensis. Classification (NCBI taxonomy): domain Eukaryota; kingdom Metazoa; phylum Chordata; class Actinopteri; order Pleuronectiformes; family Soleidae; genus Solea; species Solea senegalensis. The sequence goes on along the minus strand of NC_058040.1, from coordinate 8,118,518 downwards.
CACCTGACAAAGCTTTTTCTTTGTGTACAGAACATACAGAGTTTACAGTATTAACCTCTCTATATTAATCTCTCTTCCAGGAAAATATCTTTTTTCATGTCAACTGAGCTAATCTGGGCTCGGTGAATTGACTGGAACTGCTGTCTCTGGTGGTATTAATATGCATTTAATAAAACAGACTGTAAATGATATCATGCTGACATGACTGAGGCAGAAAGCTCACATCTCGGGGGCCATGTGGTAAGCATCCAAACAAGATGGTTAGTCGTGTGAATGATGTGTTTTTTAAGGACACATTTTTCCTATAACGTACACCACAGTCATTCTAACAGAGCAACTCTTTAAAAAGAATTGAAAGCATGAGTGACAGTCAACAACGAGCTGAACAAAGTTGCACTGAACGACACTATTGGCCTTGTAAGTAAGGTTTATTGATTATAAACTAGTCTAAATTAGACACTCATGGGCCTAATTTCTTTGCAAATAATCTCTTGCTTGAAGCTTTTATAATCCCCCGATTAACATCAGACACACATTCTTTATGTGTGTCCTTTTGCATGTGGCAGACAGCACCATCGCCATCTGTCTGTCTGTCTGTCTGTCTTCACTCACCCTTCGGTTTAATGCTGAGCAACAGCTGCTGTATACTCCACCATGCCGGGCCCCCGGCGCTTGCCAGTGATCCCCCGTGCCAACTTTTCTTGGATGATGCAAAGGTTGATGGTGCGTGAAACATTAATGTCAATACGACAGGTCATAACAGGGCCATCGTTTATCTACCTGCAGTACAGTATGTCTGTAAAGCAACAGAAACTGCACCACGAAGCATGTGACTGGTAGACAGATGTGGCGACTGACTTACAAGTCAGCATGTTCCGCGGGGGTTTGAATACACATGGAAGTGACATAGACTCTCTCTCTTTCTCTGGGTTAATTTACAAACTATCACTTGATGCTCATTCAGCTCCAATAGTTGTCCATTTTCACCAAATATGAGGCCCATGTTTGTTTGGGCATGCTTTATGTGCTCAGACCTCCCTGTACAGAGAAAAGATGAACTTCACATTACCAGCCAGTGCTGTCAACCCCTTTAAATACCCCTGAGCACTCTTCCCCCCTAAAGTCCTCAACAGTGGGGCCCCCATGACCTACATGTGGTCAAGACAAATATAACCCTACCCGCTACCAAAGCTGTTACCTCGAGAGCGGTCCGTTTCTGTTAAGACTCCTGCGGAAAAGTCACAGAGGTGAGAGGAGAGGACATGGCTTCTTGCCGGGCTGCTGCTTTTGCTAGTCGTAGAAGAGGATGTGAAAGAGGAAGTTTTACACAGAGTGGACACAGATGGAAGTAATGGACAAACACACACACACACACACACACACACACATGCGCGCGCACACCCACACTTGGCATCTGAGTTAGTTAACCTTCATTGTGGGGAACGTTCGTGCACGGTCCATGATCAGTCATTGCCCACAGTCCGGTGTGAGTCAGGTGGATGGAAGCAGGAAGAGGGAGGCGAGGTGAGGGTGGTGGAGTTGGTGTAATGTATCACAAACAGACAAGGGTCAGTTCTTAAAGAGATCTTTTTCTTTTTTTTTTACTCCCGTTGCTGAGACGTCTAATACACTCTTGAGTCTTTGCTGTCTGAATCAGTGTGATGAGTCAGGGTCTATTTTGTCTACACCGTGATTTAGACACCATATGTGCCCCCCCCCCGCACCCTTTCACTGTCTCACCCTTCTGGTGTGATACACTTGTAACCCCTTCTATTGCTCTGCCACCCCTCCCTCTCTACTTTCCTCCATACCATGTGTCACAGTGTGTCTGGGAGCTAAGCAGTGGCCCTGTGGAGAGCTGAGGGTGAAGGCTTCACAATGGGCCTCTGACTCATTTGTGCATGTGTTTGACAGACTGTGAATGAATGATACTGTTGATGTGACTTTTGCAACTTCAATATGTGAACAGAGGAGGACATTTTCCCTCTCAAATTAAGATGCACAAGGTCTCAAAATGAGAGAGCGAAGCGAGAATCACATCTGCGATCGTGGTCATTTCCACCCAAGGATACGTTTGTGGTAGCAGTTCAAGGAAAGATAAGTTTTTAACCTTCATTAATGGACATTTAGCAGATGTTAAAGGGCTAGTTTGACTCAGTTTAGCGTTAAGAGTGGAAAGGCTTGGAAATGCTTCACGGTTTACACAAGTGAGACCATAACTGTACAGTTCTTGTGGGCAGATGTTGAGGTTCAGCAACAGTATAACAGAAATAAAGCTGTTCTCCTCTATTTCCAGTCTTAAATGGTCCAGTGTAAATAGATTGGTGAGACTGCAGATAAAAATAATAATGAAATAATATTATATTGTTAATAATAAGTGTTATTTATATAGCCCTTCTCAAAACAAAGAAATAAAAGAAGAAAAAAAAAGATAACATAAGCATGACCGACCGTCACACATAGTAAACACAACAGTTAAGTCAAATCTGGGAACGTAGAGAGATATAAGTTTCTTTTATGATTTGATTACAACAACCCTACCTTTCCCATCACTTTGAGGGAACTACGGTGGCCTATACTTTTAATTTTCATTTTCATAATAGGCTTCCATGTCAAAACACGCTGTGGCCAGTTTGTTCATTCAGGCTGATGTAGAAACACGGCAGCAAAAGATGGTGGCCTCTGTAAAGCAAGGCCCTTGCCGGCACGATTTCTAAGCCTAAAAACAAAGTGATTTCTAATTTAAAAGCAATTTTACACTTATACAAACATACTTAGGGGTGCTATAACCCTCCCAGTGTTACACACTGGATCTTTAAACTAGGCTAACACAACTAGCTGCTGTCTGTAGCCTGGTAGGAGACATGAGAGTGGTTATCACTCTTCTTGATTTCCACGTGCATGTGAGCGTGTATCCACAGTCAACAGTTAAGAATTTTCAGTGGTAATCTAGTTTTGCCGCAGTGTAGTTTTTCCTCCTCATCTCCATCCCTTCCTCTTTTTCAATAAACAGATGTCACAGTAAGACCTGGGAACAGTCGGGTGCAGCAGCTGAGACCGGGAACCTGATCCCTGGGCTTTCCAGCAGCACAGCTCATGCACTGCAGACATTCTTGGTGCACGAGGTTCATCATATCTTCCCTTCTCCTACCTCAGCTCATATGCCTCCCCGTTCGCTTTTTTATATTAACCTTTTCCATTTACACAGGAGGTGAAGGTCTTTCTCTGTGTTCCCTGCCTTTCCTCTCCTCCTTTCATTCGTATTGCTTGAAATATATTTTCCATTCTCATTTTTTTTTTTCTGCTTCTTCTGGACACTGTGGGGACTGTGCAAATGTGCAGAAACCCTCACGCATGCAGCACAACCAACACATTAATCCAGACGTAATTGAGTTTTCTTCTCTGCTTGTTTAGCCGACAGCCAGACGGCTAAGAGTGGGGGGTTTGGGGGGACGGGGGGGGCAGGATTGTTAGTGGTTCGGATGGCACATGCGACGGTCTCGCCATCTGTATGTCCTGCACCACACTAACAAGCCCTTGCTAGAAACGGTGGCGTAACAAAGCCGCTGAATATGAATTGTGTGACGACAACGTGGAACGTCCAGAAAGCAGCTGCCCCACAGTCGTTGCTGTGGTAACCCCACGTTGCGTTACAGTATGTCACCTGTTGCAGACTAACACACTTGTCAATGTGTTTCACAGATTGTCCATCATGCAGGTGTGAGACACCTATACATGAGAAGAAAGGTGCGAGCTCATTCACCTGGTGCTATACTCCCACACTTGTGCGGGTGACCCAGCTTAATGAGTTCTGCCACTAGTTTAACGCGGTGAAAACAGATCGCACTAATGAACTATTAACCCAAGGATCAACTCCTTAAGGAATCGAGCAGTGCCAGAAGTTTGTTTGAAGTCTGAAGTTCAGTCACTGAGATGTCATCAATGTTCGGTCAACCAAAAGCACTTCCTGACCTCAGGGGTTATACGTGTGTGAATGAAACACATGCTCATGATTAGTCTATGGAAAACAGATTTGAACAGCCCTAAAGCACCGAATCACCAAAATGTTATCACGCATAGATCAGCCAGTACATTAGATCTGGTAAGTGGTTTAGAATGTGGTGGCTGATCTGCATCCCTTTTTGATTTGTCATGAAACAATAGAATGGAAGGTGCAAAGTAAGTTTTAGCTCAGATGTTCAGTGATTGTAAATCACTGGTTTTAATGCTGTGGCTGCTGGACAATGCAGCATTTTAAACTTCAGCTCCAACAATGCCTGCTTAAAGAAAACATTAAATGACTGCAAGGTTCACTATGTGTTTCTCTACTGGTCAAGCATCTTCCCATTCCTATTACATGCCAAAGTGTGTGAAGTATAAATTGTGTGAATGTGGTTCATGATCAGCAGAGACACTGCCACAAAATCCCCATCATTTAGGGAAGTAAAAACACACAAACAACCACACAGTGGAACTGTACAGCTTCACACTGAAGACTCACCTTTTAAATCAACAGCCTTGTTGAATCCCTCTGCTGTGATGTTGATGAGTGGTGATATACAGCTACTGTATCCAGTCCAGTGACAAGACAATCAATCAGCAGCAACACAAATCCTCAGGCTGAGACAGGCAGAGGTTGTACCTCAGCTCTCCTGCTGCTGCTGCTGCTGCTGCTGCTGCTGAGTCGCTGTGTGCAGATGAACTGCTGCAAAACTTTTTTTCCCCTCACTGCTCACACAATTTTGTGGACTGAGGAAGCCTCTGCCATGGACGGTGTGTGTGTGTGTGTCGTGGTCAGCACGGAGTCACACTCGGTGCACCATTACCAGTGGGAGTCCTTCCAAACAGACACACATACACACACACACTTGCACTGGACGCTTATGCAGCCCTATCTCCTTCAGTCATACTTCGTAGTGAGACAAACACTCAAGTGAGAGAGGACTGTGTGTATGTTGGGTTACAGAGGAGAGAGGGAGAAGGGAGGGGAGAGGGAGGAGGAAAGTGTGTGTGTGTGTGTGTGTGTGTGTGTGAGAGAGAGAGGGAGAGATAGAGAGCAAGGCAGCATGTTTGAGGAAGTCTTGAGATGAGAGGTGGAAGTGAGTGAGCAGCGCCCCACTGGTGCACTAACTTTCTCTCAAGCAACTGGCAGTTATTTTATTTTAAATTCACAATATTATATATGTTCCACTTTTCTCCAAATTTAGTACAGACATCCTCCTGTTTCACGATGTGGAAATCCTGGCTTTTAGACCCGTGAGTAATCCAGCACATGGACTTATTAGAGGGCTGCCCTAGTTTTAAGGCGTCTTCAACACGACATATACAAATGACTGCGTGCATTCAGCTTGACAAACATTTATTCAGTGACTCTGTTCTCACTTTGGTGTGAGCCCAGCTGTATACACACTGGTGGGAAGAGCACCTTGTTTACTTGGGAGTGGTCCAGCTATAGTCTTGCACTTGTTTTCTCCAAGGAGGAGAGCATATTTCATGTTTCTGTGTGTGTGTGTGTGGGGGGGGGTAATTGAAAAATAAAGTGTTAAATGTTTCATTGGCCTGTACTTTAACCCTTAGAACTCAGGGCATTTCGGCTGTAAGAATGAGGCTATAAGAATGTGCAACATAGAGTGTCTTCTATCCTTTTTCAGCACCACATAGACAATCTGATGAAACCACCAACTATATAAACAAAGTTTAAAGTCCGCCTGGCTCGTTTTTATGAACAAAAATAAAAGAAAAAACTTTGTATTTTGTGACTTCAGCACAATTACTGCCACTTTATATCACTACTAAGTGCTGTGTGAGCACTAAAGGGTTAATGACTTCATCTTTAACATATCCCCTGGACAAATAATACACAGCAATTTCTTTTATTAATATAGTAAATAGAAGTTGTAGCCCTCTCTGCAATACCTCCAAGGCCCACTCTCATGCACACTAACCATCAGTAGATTCAATATTAATATAAATGATAGTCACCACACACAGAGAGTTTTTATATAAAAAAAAAACTAAATAAAGACAAAGAAAGAAAAGACGAGAGCAAACAACAGCGGGCTCTCTGAGCCATCTGTCCACATCCGTCCTTCAGCATGTATTTATTATATCTGTATAGGATGTGGAATGCTGAACATGAAACACTGTGACCTTGTGATGTAAGATGTGGCCATCTGTAAACAAACATGGCGCTGCATCTACCCCCACAAGATGTCGAGGGGGACGACTCTGTGTGATAGGAGAGAACTCATGCCATTAGAATGGATGAATCTTCGCAGAGGAAGCCTCTGGGAATTCAAATATTCTCAATAGATGTGCTGTTCTCATGGCCTTCCAGTCAGAGGTTCTGGACAGTGGGTGACTCAAGGAGAGATAATAAAAATCTCACACTGATGGAAACGGTTGCCTCCGAGGACTCGGCTACTGTGGCTTCTATCTTTACTATACTGACATGTAGCATCCACTTTTTTTTTTTTTTTTAACCTCGCTGGTTTCTCTGGTTTTATGATTAGATTTATGATACATCTTTGAGTTGTAGTGTGTTACACGGCTTAAAAGATGATCCTGAACTGATTCAGAAAGGAGAGTGGATGTGTGTGTGTGTGTGAAGACAAGGAGGGATGTCCTGCAATGACAATGACAAAACTGATATAAACTAACACTGTGTGCCCAAACAACTGATAGACAACTGTAATCATCTATAGCTGGGGAACATACTTGAAGCGTTAAGCTTTATGAATGAAATAGTTCAGCTGGAAATCTTTGCCGAGGTAACATCCATCATTATAAATCACCAGACCATTGGGGAGTGGATTCAAAAACACACAGAAATTCAAAGACTGTGACGATTAAATGCTTCCTACATTTTTTCTGAGCAGTTTTCTGGCACGGTGGATTCAAAAACAGGGCTTTAAGGGGATGAATATTGGACTGAAATCCGTCAAGCAAGTACAAACATGAGTCACAATGAATGCCACTGTTGTTATGTGTCTGGTGGATTTGTCAATAGGAAACCAACATATCCACTGAGTCAACTTAAACACTGTGTTCACCAACGTTTCCAGTGTCTTACTACTGCCCCCAAGTGGCCGGATTAATACACACATAAAGTGTTTGACATCAGCTCAAGTGAATGAAATTCATAACTTTTGCATGACAGTAACTCACTCAGTCCAATATTGTCTTGATCTCTCTCGGCTCACTACAGGTGAATCTAATGAAATCATGAAACAGAAGGAGTGTGAGGGTGAGGGTTATTAGCTGTTGGTTGTCATAGTCAACACAAAGGTCAACACAAAGGTCAACACAAACACATGGACCTTGGTGTAGCGCAGAGGTCCCAAACTGAGGCCCGCCAGTAAATTACATGTGGCCGTTTAATATCACGTTATAATGAAAACAATGGCCCGTGACCTTTTCTTCCTTGCAAACACAGCGGGGAGACAGAGGTGATAGAATATAGAAAGAGAACTTAATAAGGCTGTAAGCAAAATGTTTTAAATCGTAACATATTTGGATATATTTATCAAGTCATTACAATAAATCATATGTATTAGCTTGTTTGGGGTTTTAATTACACTCTTCTATATCTTATTATTTACCTCATTTATGATTCCGTTTTGTTTCTTTGTTCTTGGGCTGTTTTTGTTATTTATAGATTCATTTTGCCTCATAAGTTGTTTTTACTGTGCTGAATTTATTAGGGGTAATCATGACTTATACTAATTATAATTACTATTTTTTTACTTTAATCTCATTTATATATGTATATATATATATATATACATAAATATATACATGTATATAATTACTCCTAGATATTGTAATATTGGACTAAATAACATATGGACGTGTAGGACGAGACAGCAGTGTGAGAGCTTCCTTCTTTACCGTTTCCCTTGTTGTTTGAAGAAATGACACTGATGTAAATGTGATGTCACAGTCATCATATTAGTAACATACACTTCCTGTAATATTAACTGCAAATGACAGACACACAGTATCGAATTTGAAACAGTCAAAGTGAAATCTTTTATTGGAGTATTTGTCGAAGCTTCAGGACAAAGTGAATGGAAAACAAAACAGGAAGTAGCTGTAATTTACAGTACCATGAAGGAGCCACCAGAGGTCCACGTGTCACAGAATATATGGCACTCAGGAATGATGAGACCCCCCTGGACTTCCAAAGTCCATATATTTTGTTCTTTTTCATTATTATGTGGTGAACACTGACCTATACACCTGTGTGTTCATGCTATTATGAAATCAGCCAATTGTGTGGCAACAGAGCACTCTGTATAGAATCATGTAAACACAGATTAGGAGGGTTAGGTTCAGTTGATGATCACATTAAATGTTGGCATGAACCCACTGAATGCAGCCAGCAGGTGGAGGTTGCCACAGCCAATCTGAGGCGTTTTTTGATTTTTAACACCTGTGAAATTTGCCGCTGTGCCAAGGTTGCATTTAGTATAATCTTCTCATGATTATTACTTCAAGCAAAAGTTACCTCCAACTAGTTCTATGAACATGTTAATGATGTGTTCAGTGAACTTCCTTCATAACAGAGAACAGGTCTTGTGGCCACAAATAGTTGAGGATGCTCTGACAGTGTATGGGAACACATGTTTTAATTATAAATCTGGATGTGTTTATCAAGTCACTGAATCCATTAAATCGCACATTTTACCCTTCTCCATATGTTATTATTTACTTCATTTTTGATTTTGTTTTATTTCTGTCTGTTTTTGTGATTTATATAGATCCATTTAGCCTCGTTAATATATTTTTATTATACGTATACCTCAGTCTATATAAAAACAAAAGTGTTATAACTGAGGATGTTCTGACAGCGAACTGTCCAGGGTGTACAACAAGAGATAATCTGACATGTAAAAAATAAGAGCTAATCTGACATGTAAAATGTGATTGGCAGTTAAAACTAACACAGAGATCAGCCATTATTATTGAGTGAACCTGTTCTTTTTAAAGTCACATTGTTCAGAAGAAGACAATTCCTATGGGGGTCAGATATCTTTCAGGTCACTGAGGTCAAGGCCGCTTGTTTCCCTATTTTCAGTTCACTGAGAGTCATGCACACACACACACACACAAACAAGTATGGGGAAACGTTTGATTTATCGGACTGTACGTAGGTGTTGTGATGGTGTGTGAGTTCCAGTGTTTTTTCATAAGCCTCCGCTATCAATATAATCCATCAAATCACTTTAATTTCCTGGTTCACAGTGTTTATGTGTTGTCTCCAATTAGCCTTGTCATTCTGCTGCTACAATAAACAACATGCAGTGGCCAGGCCAAACTGTAAATATCCGAGCAACTATTTGCAGTAAATCAGTGTTATTTACTACACCGTTCACGCACCTTTGTTTCTGCAGAGACGGCAGTGACGTGTTCAGGGAGTCAGATAAAGGGTATTTCTCACCAACGCTTTCCTGTTATTTTCCAGGGTCCTTTGTTTGGATGCGAGGCCTCGGCCTGTCGGTTCTCAGGGGAATGAGAGGAACATATGAGCACGAAGCACGTTCATACACAGACCGCTCGCATACCTGTAAGACGATGTGTGTGTGTGTGTGTGTGTGTGTCACTGTTATTGGATTAAGGAGATACTTTAGGCTACGTCCATGTATTTAACAAATGTAATTTGGGGGAATTCACCTTGTGTGACCAAATAAAAAATAATTTAACACTGAAATTCACTAATATCCTGGTTTTAAATCATAATAACTGCAACAAAATGACAAATTCAGAGGAGAATATTTTGTAAATCATACTTTTGACTAAGTTTTTTGTCATTTGAACTAATCTTATTCACACAATTCATACATATACATTGGAATTTCTTTTTTTTTTTAATTGGACAGGAAGATAAGGCCTTTGCACTTGTGTGTCACTTGTGAATTTCAAGCTTTTAAAGTGTCATATGAAAAAAAAAAAAAAAATCCTTGCTTTTCAAATTCCTGCTGTGGACAGACACAACAACAACAGGAAGAAGGGACATTTTCACAGGTGTCAGGAAGCACAGGAAATAAACAAGCTGGATACTGGAAAACATTTTTGTACCAGTCAGAGTCAGAGGTGAGGCTAATAAGAGTTATTTTTAACCGGGACGGGATTATTTTAACATTTTGTCTCACGATGACATAAATTTCAACCTCCATCAGATGTTTACTGCCTGCCTGAGCTATTGTATTGGAATAAAGAGGAAAAAGCATTGTTTCTGACAGAGTGTTTTAGAATTCAACATTAGAAAGACATTTATATAGATGAAGTCAGCTTCATCATGGACCAATCTAAGGACACTTAAGTTATATAGAGATATATTATATTCTAATCAAACCCTCATGTGGGTTTTTTCAATATCTAGGAAAACCATTATTTTTTGCTTTACTTAGACAGATAAGCACCTCAAATAATTATGACCCACACTCACAGGATAAAAAATATGTCATCTCAATTCTCTAGACTGAGAGAAGAACTAAAAACCATTCATGATAAGTTTTCCTCCAGGAAAGGAATTCTTTCGTACTTGAACTTTGTCTCGAAATAAAATTCTATTTCTTTTTCCTCTGATTTTGATGAATATAAGTCTATAGCACATTTTTCGGTTCATCCTGGGAGCCTCATCTATTTCACTTTATTGTTGTAGTCAGAGCTAAGTATGTTAATTATGAAAAACTCTCCATGTGCCCACAAAGATAAATTCCCTCCATTCCCTCTCGTACATCCATTAAACTCTGTCTTTGCTCTTCAGTGTTTAATCTATTGACGGTTATATTTTGCATGACTGGGATGTTTTCTGCATGGGAACGAGAATACTTTGCCATTTGTGGAAGCTGAGAAAGTACTGCGCTCCACAGTTTACAGAGTCAAGGATGCTTGACAAGGATTCCTGAACGTCTCTCAGCGCTAAAAACATATTTCTGCTCCTGTGTTTGGGTATAAAGTTACATCCACTATCACTGTGGGAACCATCGATGCAGACTTCTTTTTTTTCTTTTTCCACATCCCTTAAATAAACGTCTAATTTAGCACAGTCTTTGTGTCCAGTTTTCAAAAGTGCCAGGTGTCTCTGTTACAGATGGAGGTGTCAATTTCTATGAATAATGCATAATTAAGCACAAAATATTGACTGTCAGAGATCGTTTTAAGTCTTTTTTGACTTAATTTATAACCTAAGAAAACCCAGAGATGTTTAAGTTAACGCTGCATCATATTCCAGTGATGTCCCCACATAAAATTAAGTTAATTCACTCATCTGGCATGAATTCTTTAATCCAGTACTGATGTTATAATACAAGCTTTATTATTGTCTTACTCCTCCGAAAAGTCTCTGGATGTGAGAACTGGTCAAAATATTCAACATGTCTTGGCATCACACTGTTGTTTACAATAATATGACAGTAAAGTGAAATGAAGCAGTGGAAACACACAAGTTTCCCAATACTTGTACTGTCTCCTCCCAAGCTTAGGTTGGAACGGATTGAAAATATGCCATGACAACTCAAAAGAGATCTCGCTTTGTGAGGATCCACACTGTCCAAATCCTGATCCTTATGAAGCGGAGAGAGACGGTTTGAACCTGTGAAGGAGCTGAAGTGTTTGAACGACGCACTTTGGAAGGAAACTGTGCTTCACGTTATCAATTAGTTTTACAACATAGTGATAATGTGTCTTAAAAAAATGCCAAATGTGTGTCACGAACTGTGCAATTGAATTTAATTCTTATTTTCAACTATTTAGATAGAAATAGACATTTCCTCATGATGTAAAAAATGATGCAGTTTATAAAGTCAATAGAAAAACTCAGCATTAGAAATGAAATGACAACAGTCAGTGATAACTTTGGTTTAATTGTAAGATCTTTTTTTTTACATTAGCTGGTGTCTTAGATATGATATTGTTCATGTTCTTTCATATATACAATAGACATTAATACGAACATGTTTCACTTTCTTTAAACATTTCCTCTCTCATTTCTTCATCAATAATGTATGAAGGCACTCTAAATACACATGGATAAATAGCAAAAGAAAAAAAAAGAAAGAAGAGAGAGCTTTAAAAAATAATGGCATACTCTGCATATTTCGTTAGAAAATGTGACATTTCAAATAGGGACCAAACATACTAAATAAAAACATCCAAATGGTGTAAAAAAAGAGAAGAAAACAAAGAGTCCCTTTTTGTCATTTAACATAATAAAATATATATTTCACATCATTTATAAGTTAATGCTACATTTACACTGAAGAGATTCAGTCTGGTCAGCACTGGTCAGCGAGGGTTGAGCTTCTTTGGGGCGGTGGATCTGTCCGTGTGCTGGTCTCTGTTCTGGGATGCAGTGACCTCTCCTGAGCCCAACTCTCCTCCTGACAATACAACACAACATCATTTAATGTGATACAAAATATACAATATTTTCACATCTTTTTTAAAAAAAAAAAAATTATATTTGCTGTAATTGCACAGTCTTTGGGAGAAAAAAAGCAGAGTGTGTTAAACTTAGTTTTACCTGCTTGTGGCTCAGTTTTAAGCACGCTGGCAATTTTGGCAAAGAATTTGAGGGTGAGACAAGCTCCTGTCTCCCTGTCACAGATGCCTCCTTTGCAGTTGCATGTCTTGCGGCACTCAACCCCATAGGTCCCATAGAGACAGTCTGAGCAAATGAAAGAATGTAAAAAAAACAAAAACAGTATTAGTGACCCTGTAAGACTGGGATAGAAGCCTTTCTGACTCATTGATACATGAGTGTGAGTGTTATTGATCAGCATGATTGCACTGAAGAGAATATATCAAATATTTAATCCATATTGAAGAGAAGAGGCACATGTTTGCACCTGAATATATACAGTGATCCTGTTGTTATTTATTGTGATAATCAAATAAGATTGTGGAATGGTGTGATCATGGTGCAGCGGAGCATCCCTCTGTTTAAAATGCAGCATGCACAAACAGCAGAGATGTGCGCTAGTGTTTCAATGTGGAAAACGTACCTTTGCAGACCCCGTATTCGTCTCCATAATCGTCCTCGTCTTTGTAGAACTCGCAGAATAATCCCGGTCCGCACTTCACCCCGTGCATCCCCGACACGGTGCGGTAACAGTGCTCCCCTCTGCCGGCCGCACACACCTGGCAACAGCCGCAGTCATCCAGCACCGTCCGTGCGCACCGCTGCTGCGTCCCGCCGCACAGCTCCGCGCTGCATCTGTCCGGGCAGTTCACGGCGTACTTGACATTGGCGCCCCACGCCTCAGCATCTTGCACGAGAAGTGAAGACAGCACCGTGATGAGGAGGAGAGACATCACTGGATGGAGTCCGGGGAGCTCGCTGTCTTTTGGGGTGAGCGGTTGTTCGGGGACGAGACGGACGAGCGCATCAGCTGTGAGAGACTTGAGTGGAGTGACCTGCGGTTCATCAGGTTGCGCGGTTATCAGCGATGAACAACTTTGTTTTGCACATGGCTTGCCCTCGTCAATTTCCTCATTCCGGTGTTGTCGTCCCTCTTGCCAGTCAGCCAGGCCCCTTTTTAGAAATCCGGCTTGGAAGTGGGATCAACTCCGCACCGCCATCCAGGAATTGAAATCCGTCTGTGACCTGATGTCATAAGTTATCTTTGGTTTGTTTTTGTATGGGTGATGGAGCGGAACCCCCAAACACCCGAACCTGTCTGACCCGAAGAGAAAACCAACCAGTTTCATGCTGTATATTTAACCAAAACAAGATATGCAAGTTAAATGAAAAGAGGCAAAGGAGAAAATTATAGTTTAGCCTCGAGGACAGACACGTGCATCTCTTAGTAAACTCTTATTAAATAATGTATGATACACTTTAAATACGTTTAACACAAATAATAATAATGATAAAATAAATAAAGCCACAAATGTAAGTATTTAATAAAGCATATTATTTAAATAAGCAAATGTTTCTGTCTATCTATCTATCTATCTATCTATCTATCTATCTATCTATCTATCTATCTATCTATCTATCTGTTTGTCTATCTATCTATCTATCTATCTATCTATCTATCTATCTATCTGTCTGTCTGTCTGTCTGTCTGTCTATCTATCTATCTATCTATCTATCTATCAATCTATCTATCTATCTATCTATCATGACGATTAAGATGACGGTGGTGCTCTCTTCCTCCCTGACACACGGTGGCGGTATTGTGGTCTTCCGGCGGTGGTCGCCCTCTGTGGTTTAGCTCTCGAGTGCAGGAAGAAGAAGAAGAAGAAGAGGAGGAGGAGGAGGAAAGAGGAGAAGGTTGATGTGATATTTGCGTCTGAGGGAGGGAGAGGATACCTCAGTGGGACGGGCAGGTAAACGCCAGACCTCTCACCCGCGGATGTTTACTGTCAAGGTAACCCACATATGTGTCGTTTGTTTTTATGTTACAGGGCGCAGGTGTAATGCCTTGGTGCGGCGCTGACGAGCGTTTTTGATGAAAGTAGCGGAGGGGCTTGGTCGTGTTTGACAGACTAGCTGCTGCTGCTGCTGTTGTTGCTGCACTGCAGACAGCCTTAGCTCCGCTGTCACCGCAAGTATATGCGCGGTAATGACATTAGCGCCGGTGTTTGTCAATGTCACGGCAACGACTGCGCGACAAATTCACGGTATTTCTGTGTCAGTGTAATGAATATAACGGTGGTGTGTTAAAGGGCTATACAATACAACGTCCATGCTACAGTGTTGACGGACGCTTTCTTTCTTTCTTTCTTTGCACAGAGAGAATATTAAAAACACACCGTTTGTAATTAAGGAGTTGCCCTAAACCCCCAATAACTTTACTCGGGCTGCAATGTAAGGAAAACATGCAATAACGTTGACAATTATGTTTGACTTAAGTCAAATACACATGCGGTATTAATGTCTGTCTACCCATATGGAGAGCAATGATTGTTGACGAGATTAGACTGTATGGCTTTTCTATATAGAGAGCATTTCAACCATCATCATTAAAATAACCTGTATTTAAATGAATACAACTATGCTGTGCCAATATTTGCAGTAAAATGCTGTAACTATATGCTTTACCACTGTCATACTGGCTTGAAGTGATATATGAGATCAAAAATCTTCTACTCCATAAACACCTTTTTTTCTTTTAATATCAGTCATCAGGCACCCATTGTCTGAATAGAATACCTATGGTGTTGAGGGTTGTCATGGCAATAGCTGTCCAAACGTGCCTTGGTTGGCCCAGCAACTTTTTCCAGCTCAGGCAAAGGGACTTTCAAAAATCCTTACTGTGCTTTGAGGGTTACTGTCATGCTGTTTGTCCTGTTAGGGGTTCCAGGAGTGAAGGGACATGCAGGAGACACATTTGTCTTAACTAGCTTCTCTTGATGTAAAGAAAGAAGGATGGAGATAAGAGCACACTTGCAGAGAAATGCAGTGTATCTACACGATGTCTGTAGATCATCGTGACATTGAAAAAAGGAACGATAGCTGGCCAAAATGGAATGGAATTGAGTTTTTAAAGTTTTAAATAGTTTTAAATAAAGTTTTAAACACTCAATTGGCCATGGCCATAGAAATGTCATTGAAAAGGGGAAAAAAAAAAGTCTGTTTATCTGCACCATGTTGTGCAAACTCGTAGATCTGTGCACCATAAATATGTCTGTTTGTTTACACCAAGATCAGTCCACCTTACTGCTGGAGCAAAATGTCTGAGAATCTCTCACAATTTCAAAATAAATGTTAAATGTGTTTTTGGAATCTCTGCTGTTACGTACTCCACCCCTTCCAGCAAGTGTGTTTCAAATAGTTTCACCACTTTTTCTGTAATCCTGCAATCAAATAAATATACACACAGACAAACAGGCCCAACTATGTTTATGTCATTTGATAAGTCATAATGATAAGTACAAGTTTTGATACAGTATATGCATATTTTAAATGAATCCCTATAAAGCGTCAAGCATGAGTCTGAAGCAATGTGTGCTCAAGGAAAGAGATCTAAACTTTGTTCACTTGTCCTGAATGTTTGTGTACTCCACAACTTTGTAGAGATCCTAATTTTTGATAGCGATGTGGTTGCTTGCTGGTGGTCGACAAACCAACGAGCCCTTTACTATATCAATGTTTGCTGTTATTTTTGGCCAGAGTGGAAACCATATAGCCCCACAGGCCTCAGGTTCTGTGACTGTGGGCTATGTTCAAACTCAAAGTGTCATGCTCACATTTAGCAGGCTGTAACTTGAATTCTCTCACTCGTGCCAGTTTGTGTTTTTCTACAAGCTTTAATAATAGCAAGAGTCTCTTGACTCAAGAGTGAGACTTCTCTCCCGCATGTTAGCAGTTGTTGTCACTTGTTCGTTCACTCTCAAATTTGTGTGACTGAAAACTCTTGAGAGAAATACATTTATAGTGAAGGCTTAGTTTTACACCTAATTTGAGATTATGTTAAAGTAATTATAATTATCACGCCATCCTAGTGGTTTTTAAATATAGTTACTTTCACTTAAGTAACTAAGTGAGAATGTTATGCCAGCCGATATTCCCATGAAATTACCCACCAGATGATGAATGGTGACCTCAACATTGTGACAGTCGTAGCAATTGTCACATTGAAGTGATTACGTTGGATGTCACGTATTTCCACTAAACAACAGCATCAGGCTCAGTCTTTTATTTGTGATGGAAGTTAAGAGTAATGCAGACAGGCTGACTCGGGCTGAGTCTCAGTTGTCGTTGCAGGGGATTCTGTGTCAGAGCATCAGGTGGTCAGTGTTGACAGGATGACCATGACAACTACTTTCTCACTAAATGAATTGACAGTGTGATCCAAGTATAATTGCCAACACAGGTGCCTAATCGCTGGAAATTCTTTCAATCTTTAACAACCATTTTATGAAATAAGTAATTTTACATTAAAAATGACAGAATACATTTGGATTGTAAGACAGACATTCATTAGGGAAGGGAAAAGAAAATAGAAACAAATAAGGTAGTAGTTGCTAGGACTTAGGACTGAACCATTTGGGGAAAATATCTAATTGCGAGTTTGTTTGTTCTTTGATAACGATTAGATTTTCGATCATTTCTTTTTATCTAGTGTCAGCCTTCATTTTGTAATAGTTAGAAAAAGATCATTGTTACATGAGATATGATGAACACATTAATCTTGCTTATGTGCTGCTAATTGTGTTGTTTCTAATTTCAATTTGAAAACAAGTAACTGAGCAGCCCTTGTAGGACTTCAATGCCCAAATATTTACTTTTTTGTTATTTATCAAAAGGTTTAGCAGTCTTTTCTAATTTGAGTTGTTATTTTATCATGTTTTTGAATTAAATAAACTAAACTAAACTAAGATGACCCATCTTACTGAATTCACTAGATATTGGAAAAGGCCCAACACTCATTTAAAAAAAGGCCCAACACTCATTTAATTATATTAATCTAATGTGAAGGAAATGTAGGTAAATTCTTTATTTTTTATCAATATACAGTCTTCATCTCCCCTAATCATATTTCCTTCTCTTTTATTCAGGTGTACGCTATCATTTAGATAATGCTCAGACATGGTGCCGTGTCAGACCCATGTGTTGCTAAAGTGGCAGGAGCACTTCAACAGCTCCTGGGCAGCAGAAGACGGTGTCGAGACAGTAAGGAGGCACAGAGCTGCTGAGCTCTACAGTAAGCTGCTTTACAACAAGGAAGTGGTGACTTTGGCGCAGCCCGTGCAAGAACTCATAGGCCCACGCCTGCCAGACTTTGAGTGCGAGTCCAGTGCCTCAGCAGAGAAGGAAGATTACCTGTCATCTCTTCTTCACAGCCAGCGATGGCTGGCTCACCGCATGCTGACGCAAACCTCCTACACCTTGGGCCTCCACCACAGGCTGGTAGTTCTCCAGAGGATCTACTATGCACTTCACAGCAAATACCATGACAAGTTCCGTATGCAGCTGCCCTCCCAGTCCACAGACAGCGGGGCTGAGTGTGGGCAGCTCGAGTTGCCCTCAGAGCCATGCCTGCCGGGGGGAGCGTGCAAAGTCAAGTCAGGTACGGATGTTCTGATAGAGATGGGTGTGAGGACAGGTTTGAGTCTGCTCTTCTCACTACTGCAGCAGAACTGGAGATTTGCGGCGTCCGTGCATCCGGAGTCGGTGCTTTGTAATGATGTGCTGGCCACAGCGTCCTCGGTGCTCACTTCTCTTCCGCCACTTTCTTTGGCTAACGAGAACAAGATCCCGTCTGTCGGGCTAGACTGCCTGGCTCAGGTGGCTGACTTCTTGAAGAAGACATCAGTGAGCAGTGGGACTGGTGGTGCAGATCCCACTGGTCGAAGGCTAGCGCTGGAGCTACTGCTTGGTCTGGCCATGCAGAGAGGCTCTCTCAAGTTCCTGCTGGAGTGGGTGGAAGTAGCTTTGGCTGCTTCCATGTCTTCCTCCACCCCCAGTTTGTCTTCCTCCTCATTGAGCTCACAACAGGCAGCTTGTGTTGGATTTGATGTCATCCATCAAACTCTATATCAAATGAGGCAATACTCGGTATGTCACATTCTATTTGATGTGGACCTTTGTTTTCTTCTTCCTCCTGTCAGCTCTGTTCAGAAATAATGGTTGATAAATGTCATCATAAGACTGATGGCAGCATTGAAAGCTACCTGTGTAATTTAAGGTTTTAAGTCCCCTTTTTATTAGTTATTAAGACTTTATTATTTCCATACAGCATCACTAGATCACATAATAATACGTACATGTATTTTTATTGCAGGAGAGGATGGTTAATACATTTCTGGTAAATTAAGCCTCTAAATAGTTGAATCCCTTTGCCTGTTGAGAAGGAAAATGGCTTTTAATGCCACTTCCTTATCTGCCATAGACTTTTTTTTTATTAAACATTCTCATTTGAAGCTTGGGGTGGCTAAGAATTAAGCCTGGGTCAGTCTTCCTGTCATCTCTAGATGTACATATAGAGTCATATGTTAGCTTCACAGATAATTACAGTTTTGTTAGAGTTTTCATACAGATCTTGATTTTCTTGTTCTGATACACACTGCATCTCTGATTTTAGGCTAATTAACATGTAATATGTCACTCTTGAAATGTAAAAAAAACAAAACAATTAGCCTAGATTGACATATTTTTCCTCTAGGGTTTCCGTGGAGACTCTGCAAATACTCAGGTGCTAAAGAAGGACGCAGATGGACTTTGCCAGCTCTCCCAGGCTGCTCTATGCCTCTTTGAGGAGGTAACACTGACACTGAACACCGTTATGGACTATACTATACAGATACTAGGAAAAACATGTTGGTGATTGTAATACTTGTCAATTATCTGATTTACCTTCCTCTCATTTTGGCAGATTTGTAATCTGGCATCCTACTGCCTGTGCTCATGCAGCACTGACACAGCTTCTCCTAGTACAGAGAGTGACACGGTCATGGTGTACGTGTGGGGCAGCAACAGCAGCCATCAGCTCGCAGAGGGAACACTGGAGAAAATCCTTCTCCCGAAACTGACACAGGGTTTCAGCGATGCCCAAATGGTATGACTTTTCGCAAGGACAGCGCTACTTACTATGTGTGTCACATTATTTATTTTCTAGTTTTACTCATTTTTAAACATCATCACACATTAAGTCAATGTTTAGAATATCAGATTTAATTGAATAACTATTAATACATTTGATACATATACAACTATACAGTACAGGGTTCGAGCCCCGGTTGGAACAAGACCTTTTCTGCATGGAGTTTGCATGTTGTCCCCATGTGTGCGTGGGTTTTCCTCCGGGTTCACTGGCTTCCTCCTACAGTTCAAAAACATGCAATATGGGGATTAGGTAAAATTGACAGTGAGAGTGAGAGTGAATGGATGAATGGTTGTTTGTCTGTATATGCCAGCTGAGATTGGCACAGCACCCCCCGTGACCCTCCTCTCCCTCCTGTTTGGATGTTACTTCCATTCAGTAACAAAAAAAAACAAGAATGTATTGTTTCAATTGATATTCTGCCCCATTGCATCTCACCTTTCTTAAATGTTGTACCTATCTATACTTCCTTTAGATTGAAGCAGGTCAGTACTGTACATTTTCTGTATCTGCGGATGGTTCAGTGAAAGCGTGTGGAAAAGGCAGCTATGGTCGTCTGGGCCTGGGCGACTCGAATAACCAGTCCATGCCCAAGAAACTTGTGCTGGAGCCACATAGGAACATGAAGAAAGTGTCGTCCTCCAAGGGCTCAGATGGTCACACTTTGGCCATCACTGTAGAGGGCGAGGTAAGAAGTTAAAATGATTGCTGCGACTGCGATTGGAGCTCTGACAGTGTTTATTTGGGTTACATTATACTAACAGAACAACAAGACATGAGAATAGTAACTAGAATTCCACCTGCTCAGAATTTTACACCTGCTCTTACTTAACTTTGTTTCAGGTGTTCAGCTGGGGTGATGGAGAGTATGGGAAGCTGGGCCATGGCAACAGTGCTACACAGAAATACCCCAAAATCATACAAGGACCACTGTTAGGCAAAGTAAGAATACAGACAACTTTGAAAACCGATAAAGTGATATAGCATTTTTTCAATATATGATGATGTCTTTGCCAGGTTGTAGTCTGTGTGTCTGCTGGCTACAGACACAGTGCTGCTGTGACTAATGATGGAGAGCTTTATACATGGGGAGAAGGAGACTTTGGCCGGCTTGGTAAACACATTATTTTTCAAGTTGCGTGTACCCCGTCTGTCTCAGATTTGTGCAATCAATCATTATGCTGTTTTTTCCCCTCCTCTCCAGGCCATAGTGACAGCCAGAGTCGAAACATGCCCACATTGGTGAAGGACATCAGTGGCGTCGGTCAGGTGGCTTGTGGCAGCTCTCACACCATTGCTGTAGCACAGGACGGACACACTGTGTGGTCCTTTGGGGGAGGAGACAACGGTGTGTTAAATCGATGTCAACCACACGCTCACTGACAGGCTTTTCATTTTGATACAAAATATGAAAATATTTTGTTTTGCCCTTTGTGGAAACAGTTGGTGGTTTAACCTAACAGAAGCATCTTGAGCTACTGTGCGATTCAGCACTCATATCCTGCTGTGGCTCAACCTTGCAGGTAAACTAGGTCACGGAGACACCAATCGCGTGTATCGCCCCAAGGTCGTAGAGGCCCTGCATGGATTCATCATCAGGAAAATATGTGCGGGCAGCCAGTCGTCACTGGCTCTTACCTCCGCTGGACAGGTGAGACTTTATATTTTGCATCAGAGATGATTCTTCACAGTGCCGTGTGACGAAGTCCTTTATGTATTTATCTATTTTAAAATTTGTACACATAGTTCTTACTTGTTTAAACTAAAAAATATATACAAAAGCTGTCATTATAACAAAGCTAACTCCATATGTTTTATACTGTCTTTGGCAAGCTTTTATTCTGACGGAATTTGTCATCCAGAGCTTGTATTCTTCTTTAGAGGTTAAGTAATATGGGTATTTCTATTGCTGATGCCAGTCTTCAGAAATCCGTGCAGCTGTTGGTCAATATGAAATACAGTTTTTACAGACAATTTTGCTCCCCATTTAATAAAATAATAACAGATGTACACCAAAATGCTTGACTTAAATTAACATGTATTGAACAAACTCATCCTCTGTCCCTCCAATCTGCATTTTGTAGTACACTTATATATTTTAAATGAAAATAATGTATGAGCTTAATATTAGATACATTAAATATTTATTGCAAAATTTTGTCAAATAAGCCTTTGGTTATAAAAAAATAAAGTTTTAGTGACAGCAGCATTTATCAAATGTCTGAGAACAAGAACTTGTTCTGTTTCATAATTGAATGATTTGGACTCGCCCAACTATTCAGTCTGACTTACTTATGTGTTTGGGTTTGATTTACTCTTATTGAATATTAGAAAATATAAGAAATAATGTGTCAATGATGCATAAATATTTGTTTATTACACGTCAATCCTTTAGGTGTTTGCATGGGGCTGTGGCTCGTGTTTAGGGTGTGGCTCCTCTGAGATGACCTCTCTGAGGCCCAGGTTCATAGAGGATCTTAGTATCACCAAGATCATTGATATCTCCTGTGGAGACAGTCACTGTCTGGCTCTGTCCCATGGTAAGATGCAGATGCAACAGTTCTTTGTCTGTTACTGAGGATTATATGTGTTATTTATGCAGTGTGCTCTGTCTCCTCCTCCTTCTTTTATCAGAGAATGAAGTGTATGCCTGGGGGAACAACACCATGGGCCAGTGCGGCCAAGGCCACACATCTACACCCATTACCAAACCTAAGAAAGTCCTTGGTTTGGAGGGAGTGTCCATTCAGCAAATCACTGCTGGCACTTCTCACAGCCTGGCCTGGACCGCTGTTCCAACTGACAGGTGAATTAGTCTTCTTAAGCAAATCAGGATCACATCAACAGCTGCTTAAGAATTACAGTATCTCTTCTTTTTTTTTCTAGTTTGTTTCACTCTTACTGGGTTTTGGCAAAGTACAGCTATTTTCAAGTGAGTCAATCTTTTTTCCAGGCAACTTGTGGCATGGCACAGGCCCTTTTGTGTTGACTTGGAAGAGAGTACTTTCACTTATCTTCGCAACTTCCTAGAAAGTTACTGTGATGGCATCGGGAATGACACACCCCCTGCTCCATTCTTATCCAAAAGGTATGACAGTACCTTAATTACACCTAGTTATGATTACTCTGTTACATAAAGTTTGTTTGAAACTTTGTTTATCACACAAAAACATCCTTCCTGTCTCTGTAAGCCAAACCCTTAATCTCTGTCTGTATTTGTTCCTCAGGGACCATCATCAGTTCCTTCTCCTGTGCATGAAGCTGCTGTCTATCCATTTATCTTTGGCCCATGCTGGGGGCACTGGTGCCATGGTTTTGGGGGCTCAAAGCAGACCTCTCCGAAACCTGCTCTTCAGGCTCATAGACACCAGTATGCCAGATTCCATACAACAGGTAAACCAAGGGTTTTCTAAAACGTTTTAATAATCTACTAATGGTCACATATGACAGGAGGAATGGGAAGAATTATTTGTGTCTAATGTCGGAGCAAAATCCTGGATAATAACTATGCTTTGTGTCTAAATCATGCATATATTAGAGCATATACAAACTCATTTTGGTAACTTCTTGCTCCATCCTCAGGCAGTTTTGAACACGCTGTCCATTGGTGCAACCCTGCTGCTGCCTCCACTTAGAGAAAGAACAGAACTGCTGCTCTCCCTCCTTCCTCAGGGCCCTCAGAGCTTAAATGTCCTCTCCAAAGGACAGGTATGTACAGGTTGTTTATTTTATAAATGTACAGTATAACATGTTGTCATGGCAGAATGTGATTTTGTAGATGTAGATATAGATGATGCTAGTGTACATGCAGGATAAAGTGCTTTCTTTCTTTTTTTAAATTACCAACAGTACGATTCTGATAGAGTGAGTAAGCTATAAAATGGATGGTGTGAGCAAACTGTGTATCACACAAAATCGCAGCGACGACTTGGAGCATTGCCAGACAAGATGTGAACACTGCTTGAATGTTGTGAGAGAATTTTTTGCTGTGAAATTATTATTTCTTCACTGCAGGAATATTGACAATCTCACTTTAGCAAATGCTAGACACTTGTCTCTTCTTCTTCTTTTATCTGTATCTTACAAAGCGTCTGCAGTTGGACATGGTCCTCAGCAGTCTTCAAGACCAGAGTCATATAGCTTCTCTACTAGGTTACAGTAATTTTGGGGAGGTAGCAGCTCTGGGACCCCCTCTGACACCTGCTCTGTCAGTCCGGCCTTCATCCTCATCCTCCGTTGACCCCTATGACCCACTGCACTTAGCAGAGGTGCTCCTCAAAACCCTGCTCCTCAGCATAGGCTTTTACACGGTAAGGACCTCCCATCTACAGTATGTGTTGTGCAGAATGTCATTCAGTCACATGTTTTTTTTCTTTGGTTGTGCGTTCATACAGGAACGTGCATTTGGGGAATTGGAGAAAAACAGTGACAAGCAGCTTTCTATCAACCGAGAGGGACAGAGTGATCCTCCCTGTCACTTCCACCAGCTGCTGTCTGGACTTCACAAACACCTTCTTGCCCACTGCTACATCTATTCCAGCTCTGAGGTACACGACAGTCACAGCTTCACAAAACAAAAACATGTTAATTGTCCTGTCATTACAGAATTCCTTTTTTTTGTATTCCACGGTAATCTCCTTTTTTGGTGATTTAAGGCAGTTGACACTCCTTCTTCTCTTTCCTTTTCACACCTTATGCTGATATATTATCAAACCTAAAATACCTACTAAATACAGTTACTAAATACGGCTTTATAGCCGTATTTAGTAACTGTATTTAGTAACTCACACTGACTTTGCTGTTTTGTAGGATGACAGTAGTGTGATGCTGCTTCGTGAGCATCTGTGCCTGCTGCTTCCTTGTGCTGCTGAGAGTCTCAAGAGATCCACCAAACTGTTAAAGGACAGTTCCCTGGATAAACACATTATCAAGAAGCTCAATTGTAAGAATATTGACTCCACTTGTTGTTTTGTTGTCATTAATTATGTGTAGTGTACATTCTTTTACACGCAAATATAATTAGAAACCACCAGGGAAGTCATTTTACCTTTTCATTGTTTAATGACCAGTGGCGAAGGCATTTTCCAAATGTATACAAAAGTCGGATGAGTCAACACTGAGGTGTCGGCTGATCTAATGAGTAGAATATTAACTAATTCAATAAATCGATCCTTAAATCCATTTAAATGTTTAAATTGTTGGAGTCTGATCCCTCTGCCTTGTCTCACCCCTTCTCCCAGTGGTGTTGTATAACTCAGTGGCTGGCAGCCTGCTGTGCCAGGTAATGTACTCCTTACTGCTGCTCCCCCTGAGCACAGTACAACCTCTCCTCAGCCATTTACTGGCCTTGTTGGAGCACCTCAATGATTTCAATCAGTTGCTGCCAGAGACCGCTCTACTGGAGGAACAGGAACTACAGTTGGAGGCTCAAAAGTCCCATTTAGGTCAGTGGATTTTGACCTATCTGATTGATCCACATTTATCTTTTATGATAATGATGATTTTTAAGTTTTAGTGTCATTTACAAATCTATGAAAAATACAGAATGTTCTTCTCCACAGATAAAAGTGAAGGTAACTCATGCCTTGGACAGCAGCAGCAGGAGGGGGAGTGGGTTTGGCTCTTGGACCTGGAACGGTCTGTAGCGTTGGCAGTTGGCCGTTGCCTTGGTGGAATGCTGCAAGGCCCGTCACCCTCTCTCCAGGAGAAAACATCAGAGTTCTGGCTATCAAATGTCCTCCTCAGGAATGGCCTTGAGATGGACTATGAACAGCTGGGTAGTAAAACTGAACTGTCTGCACATGCGTTCACATGTGTCAATGTTTTGGTTCTTAGACGCTAACCAAATGCAGTGCAGTATAGACCGATGTGTCCATGTTGTGTAAAGTTATTATTATTGTTGTTTATACATCTTAATTTACATTTACACATTTATCCTGACATATCCTGTCATCTTCACACAACTCTTTCTGTGTTTCTCATTATAGTGGTATATGTCTCTTGTCACCCAGTGACGTGTTGCACACAGTTACACACAGGAAGTCATTTTTTGACTATTAAAGTGAGATGGCTACAAACATGTTGGAGTGTTATGTAATGTCATCAACGACAACAAAAACAAAATCACCAAATGTTATAATCTGCAGCTTTAAATATATCGTTTTATCATGTCATTGAGTTTCCAGCTTCTATCTTGTCCAATTTCTGATGTTATACTTTTGTCCCGTAGATTCTGGTGTGGCGTGGCTGGCTGAGATGGTGCTGCTGGGCAGCAGCGATTCTAGACTCGCAGAGCTGAGCATGAATGAGGAAACCAAGACTTTACTGGAACTGGCACTGGGATCCTCAAGAGGACCTGCATGTGGTTTGTGGCAGAAGATGGAGGAGTATGCTTACAGCAAAGGTATTTCCACTTGCACGTCTCTGTTTGTGTGTATGCATGCATGACTGTGTTTGAGTGTTTATTATGTAAATACCCAGGTGATCATAGACTAACTGCAGATGTTGAAAATGTTGCTTGAACCAGACTTTATGAATATTATAACACAGTTATCATTTGATTTAGACTCTGGGTTTCAGGGAGTGGATTCTTCCTGTTTGTGACTGTGTTATAATTATGGTGTTTTTTGTTTTTTTGTTGCGAGAGCAGAATGGGAGAGCGGAGGCTCTTCAGTCGAGTGTTTGCTGCAGGCGGTCTGTCGTTGCAGTCTTGCTGCTCTTCTGAAGCACACAGGTCTGCAGAATGAGGCCTGCTGGCAGGACAGGTCAGTAACATTCAATGAAATATACCTACTTTTTTTCTGCACATTACCAAATCAACAATTCCTACATAATGAGATGTACAGTGATGTGAATGAACTGCCACTGTAACGTCTTTTTACTGCAAAGCAGCATAATACTAATCGTCCACTCCACTTATCAATTCTTTTTTTTGAGACAGATATGAACCCTGTGAGATGCTGGTAGATGTATATGAAACGGTTTATAAAATAAAAAGCACTCTGTTGGCACACAAAAACTCTCTAAAGACATCGCCAGTGCAGGCTGTTACTAAACAGGTATGATTACAAAACTTTTTTTTTCATGTCGCAATGTAATATATGCTATTTTTAGAAGGTAAAAACAACATCAAAAACCTAAAATTGTAATTTCCAAATACATTTTTTAAGGAGCTTATTATATCTTTAATTTTTCCACTACGGTAGACACCGTGTGATTCAAAAAGAGAAAAAAAACGGGCACATGTAACTTTGCTTTGCTTTGGTGACTTGCAGACTGCTCCATCTCCCCAAAGTCCTGATACAGACAGGCAAGAGCCAGGGATATCTGTGGAACAACAGGTGAAGGATCATGTGCAGCAGTCAGGAGGTCACTGTAGCCGGGAGGTGCAGGTGACACCACCTCCCACAGCCAATCACAACCAGGAGGATGTTACAGAGGAGGATGCATTTGGCAGTGGCCGTATGTACCTGTCAGGTTAGAAATATGTATCTCTATATATAATGTACTCTTGTACTTATAGATGTGTAGGCAGACCAAAGTAGCACAACATATTCACAACATACAATATCAACATCACAACACACCTGATTCTTAAGTGGCTCTCCTGTCTCGGCAGAAGTCCTAGAATCATTCATGGCCACCCGGGAGGCCATGCAAGTTCAGCAGAATGTGACGGTGTACGAGTCCTTTGGCACTTCCACCCTCCCAAGCAGCATGGAAAGCCCCATGAGTCCCGACAGGGAGCCAGACCCCAAGCAGCAGTGGGAGAAGAAGGGGGATTCGGAGGAAAGCTTGTCTTTCCCTGCTGCCTGCCATTTGGTGGTGTCCCGCTGTCTCTTCCTCCTTTTAGGAGTCAGACCTGCTTGGGTGGAACCCAGCGAGAGAGAGAAGAGTCCGTCTATGAACACTGGATCAAGGTAGAGTTTGTGTCAGGGATGGATGTTTTTTTTTTTACAACTGTTGTTTTTTTACATGTGTCCAAATCATTTCACTTTTAGGAAGTCATCACCAGACTTTTTTGCAATGGGTGTTGATGGCCGTAAACAGGTTAGTCTTTTTTTTTTCCCATCACCAAAATGTTGCTGCTACACCTTCGCATCGGTGCTAACATACTGTCGTTGTCTCATTTTAGTCTGAGCAATCCAAAAACGCATTGGGATCCTCTAAGAATAAAATGGGTAAGCGTAAAAGGACACAATAACAAATAATGCATTCCTTCTGAAACAACACGCCTCACAGTCCTCTATTATTAATGAATCATTTTCTTGTATGAATATATCAGCACCACTGTCTTGTCTATTTGTTGAATAACATTTCCGAAGCCCCTTTAAAATCACAAATCAATTTTTTAACACTTAATGATTCAATCAGATTAACAGTATTATGGTTAAACCAACTATTGCAATTTCAAGCTTGGTAAAACCATGTAGTTACTGTACTGTTATGTAAAGTCTTACTTTTGTCTTTGGAGGAAAAAATCTGTAACAAAACAAAACAAAATCTCCAAAAGATTCACTCATTCTGTTTTATAGCATTTCATCACTGTTTCAAAATATATTAGTCAGTATGAAACGTGTTCTCACTGGAAATCTCCTGCTTTGGAGCAGAACTTGTTTACACATTTTTTTTTTCGTCAGTGAGAGGACTCACACCATTTTTTTTTCATACCAGAGTTAACGCTGAATGATTAACACTACAGGAGGCCTTGTGGTTTTATATCAGAAAACACTGAGATAAAAGCCCTTTGCTCTGTCTCTCCCAGGCTTACCTCTGTGCTCTCTGGGTATCATGAAAGACGCCTGGGACCGCCTGCGGCAGTGTATCAGCCCGACCACCACCATGTCCCACTCTGGCAACAACACTTTGCCAATTCTTAACCAGGTCTTCCACTTTGCATGTGGAAGCCTCATCCACTTGTCATCCTCCTCACAGTCACTGCCGGGTGGACAGATGTGCAGTCAGGCAGATCCAAAAGCCATTACCTTTGCTATTCTGCAGCAACAACAGAGGGCTGAGGTTGTTACAATTTTTTTTTCCAACTAATTGTTTACCAAATGATTTCTGTAAGTTTGTAGTTTTACATATTGTGCTCTAATAACATTTTATGGCTAAAACTCACTTTTATCTGTTCTTTGTTATGATTAGATGCGCCTGGAGGCTTTGTGTCAGATGTCATCCTTCCTTTCCAAAATGGAGGAAAAGAACAGTGGGCTCACAGAAGTTGCCCTTCAGTTCCCCGCGTTGTTGCAGTCTGTGCAGCTACAGTTCCTCTCTGGATGCTTCGCTTTGGGAACACAAATCATTGGCTCTCACTCTGGAGTTAACTATGAGACGCAGCATTACATGGTACATGAAGTAATCATTCTCTCGTCTTGTTTGTGACTAAGAGGACTAATGTTTAATTCAGTCAGATGGGGAAGGGATAACACTGAAGTTAGATTAATATCTTACTTGTTTAATCAATCTGTCATACGTCTTATCTCAATCCAGTCTGGCACATGCGCAGCCTCTATGGACACACAAAGAGAGCTACAATCTGCAGCTCACACCTTCTACCAGCAGGTGGTATGTGTCCTAAGACAGAGAGTTCTGTTGGAAGAAGAACATACAGGTTCGTTCTGGTTGTTGTTTTGCATCGGTTTGTCATGCTTTGGTCACAGTTTGCGGCAGTAAATTTTCACTCTTCAGGTTCCTGCCATCATCTCCTCCTAGCCACAATGTTTGCACTTAATTTTTGTTATCAACCCGTGGACCTGGTGCTGGTCATCAAATGTGGCATCCTGGAAGTCCTTTCAAAGCTGACCAACAACAGCTGTGCTCTGATGAACCAGAGCTGGTTTGCGGCGTCTACATCTGGATCCATGCTACTAAGTGGGGCTGTCAGATTAGCTTCTACACGCCTGCTTCAGATACTGACTGTAGCTGCAAGGTGAGAATATGAAAATGATTAGTGTTCAGGGCTTTTTCTACAATTCAAGACACTACGTTATTTGCTTGACAAATTGTTTCATGCCTTCAGCTCCAGTGAGGATTTACTGCCCATTGATGTATCCCATGCTCTAATGGAGGTGATGTGTGATCAGCTCCAAAATGTCCTGCACACTTTTCACCAGCAGCACACAGCTGAGAGAACCGATCCAGACTCTAACAGCAGGAGCGCAAATCTAGTTGGTGTGGCAAATTCAGCTATATTGAAATCCTGGCATTTCTTTTAAGGGCCATTAGTTAAGCCATAAATGGCCTTTCTTTTTTGAACGTTTTGTTCTCTCTGTCTTGTTGATTTAGGAGTGGAAAGCATCAAAGTGGTTGAATCTCAGCTTGCGGATTTCTTGGTATTCCTGAGGCGTGTGATGTCATTAAGAATCATGAAAAGACTCTCCACTTTTGTCAAATGGCTTGATCCACTCATGGCCATTATTTCGCATAAGTGCCCTTTAGGTAAGACAAATTTCAAATATTTTAAAGCAGCAAATCGTTTAAAGCTAATATTGTTTACAGCTCAGAATGGTGAAAAATGATGTGATTATCATCCCCACCGACACCACTGTTCTCTTTTTAGGCTTCCCTTGCTTCCAGAACCTTCGCACTAAGCTCTTGGCCTTTCATGTGCTAGAAAGGTTGTTACCTGCTTGTTCCGAGCCAGTTCAAATTCAACAGGCATGGGATTCAGTTCAAGTTTCAGACAGTTGTGCATTTGTCATGAAAATGAATGGCTCCCTGAAATTAAGATAGTACATTAATATGTATTTTTTTTTCTTTGACTTCTTGTAGATTATTAAACAACTCTTTCAGCTCTTGTCTGTTTATATGTGGGAGGAACCACAAGCAGAGAGAAACCATGAAATGGCTGAAAAAGACACCGGGGTAATAATGAACTTTTAAGTAATACTATGTAGCATACAACATACTACACTATATGTTTACTATATTATATTGGTATGTCATAGTAGTATAATATAGTGGCATTTTAACGTATTTTCCGACGACATATTTATACTATACAGTACATTCTACATGCATGGTATTTCAATCAAAAATGTTTACAACTACCTGGCCTTTTATTACATTGATATATCAAAGCAAAGGTGGCTAGTGAATATTATTATTTGAAAAGGGTGAATAAATGCTGTCTTTAGGAAGAAGTGTAATGCTCTCCTGGCAGAAATGGAAGAAAAACAGCAGGGATACTTGATAGAGCAGATGGGCATGTTCTCTATTGTGTGGGCAGGATGGAAAGTCAAATAAGTAATATTACAAGAATTACATGAATATAAAGCAATAGTTAGCATTTGATTGTGTGACTGTGACTCATCACATGCACATTGTAACATGTAACGTATTTTGTCAGTTAATTAACAATACTGGTACACTGTGGCTTAACTGTTATCCCCTGTGTGTTTTGCAGAACCCTGGCAGCTATGATGAATGCATTCCCATTGGAGATTTTTCCTTTGACCCACACAAGATTGTCTGTTGTTCTTTGGAGAGTGGGAACGTCCTCTCGCATGGTTCAGGAGGGAAAGGTTATGGCCTTGCGACCACTGCTATCACCTCTGGCTGTTTCATATGGAAAGTAAGGACTGGTATCTGCTTTCTCTTTCTTGTTTATTGACCACAGTCTACCATTTACCCAAACTGATATGGACCCACTCTTCTCTCCTCAGTTCCAGATCACCAAAGAGAACAGAGGCAATGAGGGCACATGCATTGGTGTATCACGCTGGCCAGTCAAAGATCACAACCACCATACCACCACCGACATGTGGCTTTATCGTGCTTATAGCGGGAACCTGTACCACGGAGGGGAACTGGTTCGCACGCTTCCCTCTTTTACCCAGGGTGACACCATTACCTGCATCCTAGACATGGAGGGTCACACTATATCATTTGCTAAGAATGACAAGGTCTGGTCAAATATTCACAATGAGCGTTCAGGAGCCTTGTTGCTCCCAAGTCATAGTCAGTGCTGATGCAATTATGTGTGTTTGTGTTTTTATGCTAGGAGCCGAAGTTGGCATTTGAAGGTGTGGTTGCCTCTGAACTGTATCCTTGCGTTTTGTTCTACAGCAGTAATCCTGGAGAGAAGGTACCTATTTTACTCTACATACTGTAGAAACCTGCGCCATTGGTGAATGAATGAATATTATTAAAACTCTTGATCAATACTCTTTACTGTTTACATTCTCCCAGGTGGCACTGCATGACCTCCAAATGAGAGGCATGCCCAGTAATCTGCTTCCTGGAGATCCTCTCTGCAGCCCTCGGTTGATGGTGCTCCTGGAGTCGACAGTGCGACTCCTGCGGAGGCTCCATCAGTGTGACCACTGGGCCTTGCACATCAACCAGTACATCCACAGTCACCTGGAGCTCATTGGAATCTTGTTGAAAGAGGACGACTTCGGAAACCTCAGTCAGGGTTTGTTTTGTATTCTAAATTGTCCAAGGATTGTTCCTTGGTTTTCTTTTATACTACTTAAGTCAGTGCAGGAAATGTACATTTTTTCAGCGATTAGTGATTTGTGTTGTTGATGTTATTATTTTGCCTCCGTTTGGTCTTTGTGAACAAAAACTATGTAACACTATTTGGATGTGGCACTCTTCAGCTGAAAATGGGCTCTGTTGAGCAATACTATCATAATGAGAGAGTCTTTATTTATATACACCAGCAGTCTAGGGGCAGGTGGGGGAAATAAGTATTTTATCCCATCAAACTGCTGGATGTCTGTTTTTTTTTTGAGCAGAATTGTTGACAGGTTACACGAGATCTAAACACTAGTATACTGAGAAGAACAGAGAGAGTCGTGTGAAGCTGATAAAATCATTATTGTGTGAACTCATTTGACAATGGTTTACTGTAACATATATTTGTTTTATCTAAAAGTTACCACGGATAGTTTTAATGTCATCTGATTTTTTTATAGGCTATAATCAGTAGTGAACAAAGGCATTTTAGCTTTCTTAATTTGGGACTTTCAACTTTATATAATAGACACACTAGTATTATAAATACTTTTCATTATATCCAATGAGATCTATACGAAATTAAAATTAACTTAAATATTCTTTTTATTTACAGATATGTGAGAGTTTTCTAAATTGCAAATTAAGTTAAAAATAAGTACAATGTATCATATTGTCACTCTGACATGTTTCCAAATATTATGTAAAGCCAGGATTGAGTGTGTTAAGTTTGCACTGTCTTGCATTCTCCCAAAGGCTTCAGTCCCTCACACTTTGAGAGAGAAGAAAACCAGAGAGACAAAGACTTGGCTGGGGACAACACGGGGGAGCTGCTCGCACATCGCCGGCCCCTGTCAGAGGCCAAGCTGTCTGCTCTGTGCAGTGAAGTGTGGCCAGTTCTGGCCCTGATCGGTGGAGTCGACAATGGTCTTCGGGCTGGAGGTCTGTGCATGCACAAGCCCAGTGGACGCAGGGCGATTCTGCTTGGTGTCCTGAAAGAAGGAAGCTCACTGACCAAGCTCCAGTGGGAGGAAGCAGACCTCTCTGTCAGGTATTACAAATGCACATGCATACAGTATATATATTCCACGTCCTGATAATAAAATGTCTTAGTTGAGGATTCTCATTAACCTCCATTATACAATTATATTTTTCTCGTCTTGGTCTTGTCAGCATCTTTACTACTCTGTACGATTCTTTTCTGTTAGTGTTTATTTTTTCCTTCTCTGTAAGTTGTCTTAACATTTTACTTTATTTTCATCATCTACTCCTCTGATCTTACTTTCTTCTTGCTTCTTCTTCTTCATTCTTAAATCCATTAATCCCTGTTGAATCCATTGAATCCGTCCTGGTGTCAAACCGTGCTCTATCTGTGGGTTCTTCTCATCCTTCCAAATAACTAAGCTCCATGAATTCTTGGTCACCCAGCGACACGCCAATCATCTCTCTGGAGCCCTGTGACATTTCCTGCTGCGATGTCACCAGACTCGGTGGCCTCAAGCCCACAGTGCTGTTAGATCTGATTTATTTGATGGGGCTGCTGGAGGAGCAGGGGTGGCTGGGAGCTTATTCCGCCCCTAAAAGGAAACACTCAGAGGAGAACTCAGAGACCCAGAGCTGTCTAGACGAAGACAGGTCGGATGAATTCAGATGGCAGACGGAAGACGAGAGGAAGAAGTTGAAGGATCAGAAAGTTGAGTCAGACCCTTTCATTTTACCATCCTCAACCAAAGATGT
Organism: Solea senegalensis; assembly: GCF_019176455.1. NCBI lineage: Eukaryota > Metazoa > Chordata > Actinopteri > Pleuronectiformes > Soleidae > Solea > Solea senegalensis. The sequence continues at coordinate 8,084,760 of NC_058040.1, read as the reverse complement.
CACAATAACAGACCAACATGAGTCGCCCTGTCTACCCCTACCTCACCAAACATCTCAGACCTCTAAAGTAGATGCCTTTGCACTTGAACTGAGAGCAGTCCGGGTCTCATATCTTCTCACTGGAGCTTTGAAATCCCTTACTGTCATTTTTAGCTGTGAGAAGCTTTCGGATATGCTTTTGGTGCCTAAACACGATGCTTCCAGCTCTTCACCGATTCCTGTTTCCAGCCTAAACCCTGACCAGGCTAAGGCCAGCTGCAAACAGTGGGATGAGAGTGCTGAGCTGAGATCAGTGCTGCAGTATGTGGTGCAGAGCATGGTGAAGTGGGCAGTCAGACCTTGTCCCATCAAACAGAGTGTGTCTCTGACTGACCTGGAAAGGGCTCAGGTCATGATCTACAAAGGAGCCCTGAACAGACTGCAGGAGGACAAAGACCGCAAAGGTATCTATGTTGCACATGTTTTGGACTTATGTCACGGAAAGATATCTCTCATGATTTGAGTTTTTCAGTTTTTACTAAATCTACTGACAATTAGGAAGTAAATACGATGGTGAGTTAGCCAATAGCCATACTACATAATTATGTGGCTTAACACTGTTAATATCAGGAAGTAAACAGACAGATCCTGGAGCCAAAGTTGACATCTTCTACATACTTACAGCTCACAGTTTTCTTTAAAGACTTGGCTTAGACTTGTGCTCAAAGAACTGGGGATTTGCATTGACTAAAAATCGATTTTTGTGTACATGAATATACAGTGTGGCAACTACGAATGGATATAATTTGACCTTTATCACTACATCTTCCTTGCAGAGTCAGGCCACCATGTGTCCTCTCAGCCCATCTCCAAGTCCTCCAGCTCTGTGTCCTTGTACAGTGCAGGTTCAGAAGGCACTGCCATCTTTGGCCAATCCAACAGAGCCTCTGCATCATCCTCTAACACCGATTTGGCATCTTCTCTGCCAATAAACCTGCAGGCAGATGGCCTGGAAAATTTCAACCCTTTCCTCCCCATCAGCCTCCTCCAGTAAGTAGAGCATGGGTTTAATATAAAATGATTTCTTTTGATTTAGAAGTTTGTTGAGAACATTACACTAAACTCTTAGAACAACACATTAACCTGACTTCCTTTAAAAAACACGAACAGTGACAGGAGTTGTGTGAGTATAATTTTACTGATTGCCATAGACCTGTATCTTTTGGCAGCCCCAGTTTCTCTGAAGTCCAGGGAATGGGTGAGTTAGTGTCACTGTGAAAATAAGAGTGTGGGGATTCTGCTTGCACTATATTTAGTCTAAGCTGCAGCTCTGCCTGCTTGTCTTTATCCTAACCCTGCCAGCTGACCAAGGAGTCAGTGTTATTCCTGCAAACGAACGGCTTTGTTGTGCAATTAAACTGGATAAATTCAAAGGTCTCCTGGATGGATACTTTTTACAGGATTAATACAAAGCTCTTTCAAAACATGCACACAATCATTTATCAATCAATCAATTATATAGACAACCAAGCTGGATCAGAAATGTTTACACAAAAGGATACATGCTTAACATGTGTTCATAAAAATTACCTTATTTTTTGATACTTAATATTTCAGAAGTTTGTTTGGGACTGAAGATTGCTAATGCGGCACCACTTGTGTTACTACTGTATCCACTGTATCTCCACCCCTTCTAGGCACATGGTGCTAACTCGGTTCCCTACGCTTACCGGCCTGGTTAGTGCTCCCCCTGTTCTGCACCCCTGCTTCAGCCTGGCCAGCTCTGCTTCTTGTGATGCCTTCACAGAGCAGCAGACTAGCTTTATGGAACCGGGTCCCTGCAGCACACAGGCCAGAAGCAGCCTGGGTAAGAGGAAACACAGAGATGTTAATGGGAGAGAGAAAAAAAGCCAGAAATCAACATATAACTGAAAAAATGATATTTTAAAATGTATAGTGAATCTAAAAAAGCTAAATTGTGATTTTATCTTAAGACCAGGGCAGTAAAATAATGATTACTCACTGGAAACTCTGTTTCTTGCATGACCATTTATGTCCAGCTACTTGTCACAACTTCTTTGCTACACAGACCAGCATGTTTTTTGCTCTGCTATTAAAAACATATATATATATATATACATGTTACTGAACTATCCACTGCATGCATGACACAGTTTGTGCACTTACATGCTTGAATGGCACCATTTTTCCATTGTGAGTTTCCTTGGTATTGTTTTTGAACATTTCAGAGGAGTGCATTAAACTCAGATCTCAGATTACATAAGGATTAAAAGGCCAGTTGATTGGTAGGTGTAATCCCAGAATTGAGGATGTGGTCTAAATTGATGGGGTGCATTGTAGATAGGATGGAGACACAAACTGAAGTAATTAAAAAGGTAATTTAGTTCTCTGCTAAATTCCTTAATGCTCACCATGTGTCAAAATTAAATGTAGCTATGGGTCAGTTTTGTTTCCTATTTTTGTGTACTCTTCCTTTTCTCCTCAACCACCAGAACGGACACAAATGTTTGTCACCAGTCGGTTGCTAGAAATGGGATTCTCTATGAGACATATCTACTGGGCCATGGAGGCAGCAGGTACTGCTTTGTGGAGTGTGTCTGATGCCATAAAATTTTTGCTTCATGTGCTTTCTATTTTAAACATCTGTCCTTCACTGTGTCCGCTGCAGCCTTCTGTCCTTTGTATTTTTAATGATTATAGTCATTTATTGCATTTTTGAAGTTTTGGATGAACAAAATGCTCAGTTCATGTTGGTTTCAAAATTAGTGTCAAAATTACAGATGCCATACATAGTGATTTAATTATATTTGTCTGCTCTTCTGCCTTAAAGTAATCTGTCCCCTAGAGACTATTTCTTCTATCATCTGTTAATGAATTGTATGAATTATATATATTCACAGCACTATTGTGCGTCATCGCCCTTTTGATCACTTCAATCACCCCCCCTTCACTTACTGTATCACAAATGCCACGATGCCCCTCATCACACTCTGTATTGTTAGAGCAGGTGTTCTGTCTGACCTTTAACAGTCCACGGTAGCATGGTCATCTGGTGGTGATGCCCGACAGGAAGTAGCAATGCAACACGCTATGATTCATCCTTTCTTTTTGAACTCTGACTGTTCAACTTCCCTGTGGTCCCTCCCAGATGTTGCAGGTGACTTGGACTCACAGACCATTGAGGTGTTGGCCAGCTGGATGTTGGAGCACCCCCTGACTGAGGAGCAGCAGGCAGCTGAAACACCGAGGCCTGAGGATGCACCCGAGACCCCGTCCCCAGATGGGCCAGAGACAGTGCAATGTCCTGAGCGCGCCACAAGTCAACCCAATGAGAGGTCACAGATTTTAGAAACACACTAACATTTTCCATTTGTCACGCTATTAATGTTATCAATGTTTGCTGATGCTGTTATATTTTTATTCACAGTCTGTTGCCAGGGTTAGACTGGATAGAGAGGGAGAACTTCTTGGATGTGCACCTGACCAGGAACAGACCTCCTCCAGCGCGGCTTCGTCGCTCAGGCTCAACTCAGAGGACGTCCTTTCGAAGGGCAGGTCAGAATAACGGCTTTGATTCAGAAATTACAGTAAATGTACACTTCATGCCTGTGTTGAAACTGTAGCGTGTAACTTTCAAACATATGTGTCCCTGTGTTTCTCAGTATAGTGGATAGATCTTGTGTGACATTCCTGTGCTGTACACAGGACGTCATTTGATTTATATTAAGCAACAGCAGATATGGAGTAGGATTGAAAACACATTTTCAGATGAAGGATGCAGCATACAAATCATTTTACATTGTTTACTTTCACAAAGAATAAACGGGCAGAATACTAAAATAAAATAAAACAAAATCACTAAAAGTTTGAAATCATACCTAAATCATTGATTCAAATATCCAGGCTTCTTTTGCCTAATTGAATAGTTCATTTTTGAACTTTTCAAATATTGTTTGAAAAGTGATCGTTTTCACTGTGTATTTTGCTGATACATTGTTTTCATCTGAAACAAACATAATCTTTCTAGACCTGCCATCACCAAACCCACTCCCACAGCTTTACCAACAGCACACAGTAGTCAGTGAGTGGCCTGAGCAGGTAGAATTTCATCCTTATTCTGCTGAGGAGGAGTCAGAGTTGGGCTACATGGATGACCCATACCACGAGGAAACCTATGAGGACCTGCTCACTCCCTCTTTCTTCAATTTGGAGAGAGACACACTCCAGATAGTAGAGGTGATACACACATATTATCATCACTATGGTTGCAACACATAATAATACCAGTTTTATGATGAATATTGGCATGTCTTGACTTGCTTTGTTCACATTCTTGCAGGTTGTTCATATTCTGTTTGCTTCTTGCCCTTTAAATTCTAAATACTTTCATCCGTCTTATTCTATCACCCTCATGTTAGACCGGAGAAGAACACAGTCAGATGGTGAAGTGTGAATTGTGCAACACCCTCACCCTGCAATTTAACAATCATATAAAGCGGCGTCACCCAGGTTGTGGGCAGAGTGCTGCGCGGAAGGGTTACGACAGCACTGGGGCCTACGTGGATGTGTGGTTCAAAGGGGAATGTGGCTCCAACTTTCCGTTCTACCTCCTCTGCAGCTCCTGCAGGGAAAAGTATCTGGCCGCAAACCTAAGTGACACAAACTCCAAGTATGAAAGGTAAAGGTGACGCATGCAACATCATTCATATCGTATGGCAACTAAGTACAATACCTTGAGCTGGTTTAGTGTTCCCATACTTTTATTTAACTTATATTACATATTATCTATGATTGGTTTGTCTTTCCTTTGCTTTTAGGATTAAAGGTCTGACATCTGATTTGATTGGCCAGTTGGACAGCACATCTGATGGTAGGAAAGGATATTTTTACTCCACAATACAGGTAGGATGTATGAATTGGTTCTTGTTATACAAATGGCGCCTCTGTTTCTTCAGATGATTGGGAAATAAGCCACCAAGAGTGTGACACAGACAAGCTCACTGGACTGGAGGACATCGGGCTCCTGCTGAGACCACTGGGGCTGACTGAAAAGAAGCTGGTGCCAGACCCCATTGTTTTCACTGAACCAGATCCACTCGGGGCCCGGGTTTACAGCTCTGCTGACCCAGCGAGAGTAGTACCTCCCAAAGGTATTCATCAGTGTTAATTATATAGTTAAAATGTGATATTTGAAAAGAATATTAAGCATTTAAACGGAATTCCATTTGAATTATGTGAATTATGTCCATTTAATCGTCCTTGTGTTCCTGATGAAACTAATGTTTGTTTGACTTTGTCTTTAATGAAAGATTTGTCTCACTTGCAACACACACCCACATTCCCTCTGTGCTTGTGAGCAGTATAGCAGTACAATCCATCCACAGTTAAACTTACTGCAGAATAGTGAGTCAGTAGTCATTTATCATTGCTGGGCTAACATTTGTGCCAGTGATCCTGCACAGTGTTTTGTTTTTTTTGTTTTTTTTAACCATACACTTTCCCTCCATTTACTGTCAGAGTGCTTCTGTTAAATTTTGTTTTGTTTCTTTCCCCACCAGGAAATGTCCTCGTTGAGCAGAAGACTTGTCTGAGCCTTGGACAGCAGGCGGTATCACTGAGAGACTCTCAAGATAGACTGAGGGCTTTGAGAAGAGTCACCTCTACAGCCCAGATCCTGTTAGCCTACAACATGGTGATGAGAGCACTGTCTCAGACGGCTTCTAGGTACAGCGTGTTCGAACAGAATATGTCTCAATATTGTTGTGATATAGATTTAATTTTTTCACAACATCATCAGTGTGTTTTCAAGGTTTTTTTTTCTTTTGCTCTCCTCCAGCGCCTCAGTTTGCAGCCAGTCTAATGGATTGGAGTCCTTGGGTCTGGCAGATATTCGTATCCTGGTGCGGCTGATGACCCTAGCAGCGGGGGGAAGGGCGCACACCTGTGTAGACAGACAGTCAGGTGTGAAAGGGCTGGCGACAGAGCGAAACAACTTCACTTGCCTCAGCTTCCTAACCTCGGCCATTGGCAGTGTGGTATCCCATAGCTCTACTGCTTACAGACAGCTAGTGGAGATATGCACTCAGGTCAGTATTTATGAAGGCTGGGCACAAGAATTACAGTATATCACTTAATTGCTTCTATATCACAGTGTGTCATATTAAATATGACTAGATAAAAATGGCTTTGATAAACCTTTAAATTACATTGTCTCTCTTGTTTTCATGTTTGTTATTACAATTGATTTTAGTCTAATTACTTGCACTTTGGACTTGTTGGACAAAAATGTAGACTCATATTTTGTTGAGCATCTAGATTGTTGATTGTTTTTCTAAATTACTAAAGTATTTAAACCAGAATAAGAAAGCAATATAAAATCAATTTATTAGATTAGATTAAAAGAAAATTATAAATTGAAATAAGAAAAACATCGTTAGATCAAGAGACAATTTAACATTAACACATGCAAGTGTTCTATGTCAATATTAAAATGTGATATCTGTCTGTAGAACCTAATGGCAGCAGCTACAGGGGTGAACATCGGTGTCATCAGTGATTCACAGCAGCGAGGTTCTCTGAACTCTCGTACATCAGCTGCTGCACAGCCACAGAGAGACTGCAGTGACCAGACACCACCAACGTTCCTGGTCACACAAAGTCTGGTGTCCCTGCTGACTGAAAAGGGTGTTCACTGCTCCAGCCCAGACAAAGCTGAACACGAGGGGAATGGTGAGAAGGAGCTCTTCTTTTCTCTGTTGTTTTATTGTGTGTAATTATGTATCCATTAGTGTTTGAAATGTTTTTTTTCTTCTTTTTAATCGTTGTTGCCTCATCGTCTGTTTAACATAGATGCAGGAAACCATGGGGGGTCTTCTTCATCCTTGCCTCCTTCCCCTTTACCCCTCCTGAGCTCCAGGGTCAGCCCCCTGGAGCTGGCTAATGCGTTGGCAGCGTGTGTTCTCTCAGCCAGGCTGACCAGTGTACATCGCCACTGGGCAGCACAGCAGCTCGTCCAGGCCTTGGCTGCCACAGGAAGAGACATTCCTAATCGTCCCCAAACTTACAGTGACCTGGCTGGTGATTTACGCAAATGTCCTCTCAAGAGGCTGGAAGGACATTACAACAAGGTGAGGGACAGTCAGTTCAGTAGAGTTTATGTGAGCAGTCTGCATTATAAATTTGCTGGTTCAGAGCCACTATATTTTTGGATTTTCTGTCCGTCTTAGTTTCGAAAAAAGTATGTCACTAGCAACTCCAGGGAATTTCTAATTTATTGAGAGAAATATGCATGTGGTGATTTGAAGCTAGTTATGATTTTACAAAATAATTAGTCTGGAGTGAAGGATTAAATATGTATGCACTGTGTGTATTATCAAAGCTAAAAGAAACAGATGTATTATGATTTTGTGAAAGGTTGTAAAATATTCCTTCTTTGCAGGTGGCTAGCTGTTACTGGAGTAGTGAGCAGAATTTGCTGGCTACATGCTCTCAGGACAAGGTGGTGCAACTATGGAGCATGAGCCACAACACAGCCGAGTTACAGACCACCTTCTCCTGTATTACAAGGTTAGATCAGCTCCAAATCAGCTAATTTGTAAAAGCACGTATTCCATTATCAATCCAAACTTGTCTTTATTGAAGGGAAAGTCCAAAATTGTGAGCTTAATTTTATTTTTTGTGTTATGATTTTATTAAGTTAATGGTTTCTATTGACTAAACCTAGAGGTTTTGGGAAGTCTCACAGATTGGTTGCTCTCAGAGGAACTGGATGTCAACTCTAGTTTTTTTTCTCTCCCTTTGACTCCAGTAAGACGGACCGCTCCAACAGTGAGATGGCAGGTCGGTGTCATCACATGTCTCCTGTCTGCTGGAGCACAGGGGGAAACTTTCTGGCTGCCCCTGAAAACAAACACATCAACATCATGAGCATCAGGGGTAAATCTGTCTTTTTCATTCGTCCAAGATTTGTTTTTTGTCACAGCTGCTAATATATGTGAAATTGTTATCGTCATGAAATCTTACTGAAAGACCTTAACCATTGCCAGGCCTGTTTTTCACAGTTGGAAAAAATAATTTCATATACATTTCTTCTAAATCATCATCTAAATGCAGTTTTGAATATAGCAGGACCTAACCAGTGTAAGATAACTAGTAATTACAACATTAGTCACTAACAGTTTAATTTTCTCCACCTTCCCAGGCTCTCACTGTCATGTGGAGGCTCAGGTGTCCCGGGTCACGGCCCTTTGCTGGGCTCAGACCTTCAACTTGTGGGTTCTTGAGCAGCCTGCAGGAAATAAGAAGAGACCTGCCGAAAGCCTGTTAGTGGGTCGGCTGGACGGCTCTCTCTGTTGGCTGCAGGTCACAATGCAGGAAATAGATTTGCAAGTGAAGAGCACTGAACTCAATTCCTGCCACAGAAATGAAGGTGAGGAGGCTACTCAGCACAGAGAATGGCATGGGGTTGTCAAGGAAATGCACATTTCACATTTATTTTCATTTCAATGTAAAGGGAGACATTTGACATTTTCCAGGTGTAACTGATAACAATGGCTCTAGTCGGCACCCCGAACACACCTGTGCCTTTCTCTACTTTGACATATCAAAATGTCAGTTATGAAAAAGGATGTGTTTGAATAGGTTGACATATTTCTGACATAAAGACTTGGTTTGTGTAAACATTTAGAGGAATTGTAAAACACTAGATTTCACTTTTTGTTGCGTGAGATGAGGTTGATGCTACTCTCATATCTTTACAATGAATATGATGCTAGACTAAAGGCTGCAGGGGAAAATGCTTTTCTGACTGTGTCCGAAAGAAACAGGCTTATTGACTTCTAAAGCTTACTTATTAACTAGTAATTAACTTGTCTTGTTTGTTTACCCTTTACACAAGCTGTATACAAACTGTAAATAAAATGGAAAAATGAAGTGGTGATTTTGGTGAGAGCTAGGCTACGTAGTTGCTTTCAGTCTTTTATTGTTTATAACTCCTGGCTCTTGCCTCCATATTTAGTAAATTAACCCCAGAGTGATATTAATCTTCTCATGTCCTCTTGGCAAGTAAATGTGCATTCTTGAAAGTTTTTTGTTTTTTTTTTGTTACAAAGATCGTTAATCTTCCCAATAATTCCTTCTAGCCCCACAATGTGTTGCCTGGCACAGTGAGGACAAGCCATTTGCAGTGGGCTATTCCAATGGAAAGATCCTTTTGGCCACAACTGAGACTTGCGAGAATGAGCAGCCTGTTGTGCTGTCTGTCTTCCAGGTTTGGCAGCAAACTTTAGTTCTTATTGATTGCAAGTAGTCGAAGAACTTAAAGGTACAGTGTGTAAAATGTAGGAACACTTATTTTTAGTTAGCAGAAATATAGATTTTTCATTACCCCAACATGAGCCTTCAATATTAATTTATCATGATGTACATTTTTGACCATCATGTTTTTACAGTAGCCCACAATGGACAAACCTAACATGTTTTGAGTTTTGATTCGAACTGAAGGCTACATAAGTAATAATAAATGTTGCTAAATGTAACACACTGTGCCTTTAAAACTTAAATGAATATGTGACTGTGACTTGTCTACACATTGTGACATAGAATTAAACTTGAATAATATTTATTCTCATTGACTCTCTTCTCTCTTTCTCCCTACAGGACAGCGTGACTTCTTTAAAATGGGACCCTACAGGACACCAGCTGCTCTGTTTTGGGAGGTCAGAGGTAACAAAGATTCTTGGACGCTCTGGAGGCACCTGGGTGACCCTGCACTCCCTCGTTCACAGCAGCTCTGTTAACATTGCTGAATGGTGTCCACTCGCTGGCAGAGCACCTGATCCCAGGCTCATGATGGCTGTGTGAGTTCCCCTTACTCATTCTTCCCTTCTGTGAATATTCTGCCTCTTTTTAAAGGTAACCACCAGGAGAAACATGTAAGAATGTGTGACATCTAATGGTGAGACAACAGAATGTCACAAACCTCTTGCTTTCTCAAGCGCGTCAGAGAACTACGGTGGCGTTTATATGTATAAGAAAGGATGTCATTCTTGTGTAGTAAGCTTCTCCTTCATAATGCACACACTGGCTGGCTTGCCATTCAGGCTGCTGTAGGAACATGGTAGAGCAAAATAGTAATAATTTGTAAAGCAACTTTCTCTTAAGTATGTTTGTACCACTGATGTATTTTTTCTTGTCCCCGTTTCTGTAGAGGCTGTCAGAATGGCTCTGTGTATGTCTGGACTTTGCCACAAGGGGGCACCGCTGTGTCTTTGTACAACATACTGAACAACTCTTCAAGCCAAGATAAAGACAATGATGTCAAGGTCAGATGGGCTGTGTTGTTGGGTTTTCTTCTGCACTCTTATCTTGAAATTCATGAAAATGGGTTTGTTTGTTTGTGTTTTGTAAAGGTTTAATGCAACTGTTTTTCATAGCTATTTCATCTCATGAAATCATCTGTTTCTGCACCTTATTTATTGCAGGACAGTGCAAAGTGTGTGTTTGTTCTCCATGGACACATTACAGCAGTGAAGTCATTATCATTTTGCTCCAGTGGACTGACTCTAGTTTCTGGAGGGATAGGGGGACTGCTCAACATCTGGTCCTTACAGGTCAGAGAAAAAATGTCTATTGTATCTTACAATGTCGTTGTAAAAAGTGTTTTAAATGTTTTAAAGTCTGATTTCAAGACTTGAATCCTTATGTCTCATTCAGGATGGTTCAGTCTTACAGACCGTAACAGGTTTGGGTTCAGTCGTCAGTACTACCTGGATACCGAACTTGGGTGTTGCTGCCTGCTTTGGAAGGTCAAAGGTAATTAGGATAACATGCATTTAAACTAAACTTTAAAGGAATAGATCAACATATTTGTCTGCTTTCAAAAAGGTGTATCAGAAAATTGATACCGTACTCGTATACATCCTTTGTTATGTATTATATATTGATATCTACAATTGAAAGATGCTTTGGTTAAACTTGTGCCACAATATCAACATGTTTGCCTTGTTACTACTTTAAAATTAAAGTTTTGCTTCTATAACTTACCTCTCAATGTTCTGTCGTTGTTTCATTCCCAGGATGTTTTGTTGATTTGCTGCAACCCTGACTGGATCAGTCAAAATCACGTCCTACCTTCCTGCCGAATGGTTCTCAGAAGCCAGAACATCCTGGGTCTAAATCGTGCCCCATGTCTGGCTGTCTTCCTGGAGAGGCTGCCTTTGCTGTTGCAGGAGCAGTACAACCATGAGCGGGTCATTAACGCAACTACTTGTTGAAAGTAGTTTATTTTACATTTGTTTAATTTGATTATTAGTTCTGCGGACACCTTCGGTTATTTGATTTTAAATTTTTGGTTTTTTTTATCAGCGACACCCAAAACATTTCACAACTCCTTTATGTAATGCATGTCTGTGTCCAAGTGCTCTTTGCTTGGACTTTAAAATCCCTTCTGTGTACACAGACCCACGTTGCGGCAGGTGATCAGCTCGTCCACAGTGCCTTCCTTCAGAGTCTGGCCTCCTTGGCGGTTGGTCTGTCCTTGGAGAAACACCTGTGCCGTTTCCCACACCCCCCTCATCACACCAGCACTGACGCCAACTCCTGCCCTTCAGAGTGGAGCTGGCTCGCCACCTACGCCATTACTGTGCGCAGTGCTGAGGCTATTGCCAGTGGCACTGCATTCCCGGAGTCTTTCATTGTTTCAGAGTTTCAGGAGGTGGAAGCCAGTGAAAGCATCAAGGCACTGGTGAATAGCTGTATATACTTTAGGAATCTGGAACAAGTTTCCCTGGTGTAGACATCTACTGAGACTCTTCTGTCTTTCAGGATAATAGCAAGTGGAGTTTCCGGATGGATGAACAGCTGATGTCTTGGGCAACCACTAGACCCGAGGTAACAGCTTGTGTCATATTTAAAGCTCCAGAATTCTTCTTCAGTGTTTGCTAGAGAGTGATTTCCAATTCACCTGCTGTGTTTGTTAGGACTGGCAACAGGGGGGTAAGAGTGAGGTTTACCTGTGGGGGAATGGACGTTATGGACAGCTGGCAGGAATGGGAACCAACCTCATGATGCCAACTCTTGCACCTACTCTATCACAGACACAGCAGGTAGCAGCTTTTTTCATTCAGGACACAGTATTTGTCCTACATCGCTGTTGTTTTCTAAAATGTCTCTTTTTGTGTGTGTTTTTCATTGTCATCCAGGTTGTGTGTGGTCAGAACTGTACCTTCCTGGTCCAGTCCAATGGGACTGTGTTAGCTGTCGGGGAAGGACAATATGGCAGACTGGGTCTGGGGAATTCCGACGATCTCTATGTTCCCACTGTTATTTTTGCTTTTCAAGGTACAGTATTTATCAAGAGCCTGACAAACTATGTCAGAGCTTTGTCTGCTTTTAGATGTTTAGGTTTCACATTCCTTGCACCCAGTTTTTTTTTTGTTTTACACAAGAGAAAGGACAGAGCTTCTCGTTCAATCTTTAGTGACGTCTTTATTTGTGGGCAGGGTATGTGGTGACTCAGCTGGTGACATCATGTGGATCAGATGGACACTCCATGGCCTTGACTGAGACGGGGGAGGTGTTCAGTTGGGGTGACGGAGATTTTGGAAAACTGGGGCACGGCAACAGTGAAAGGCAGAGAAGACCCAAACAGATTGAGGCCTTACAAGGAGAAGAGGTCATTCAGGTAAAGCTAACATCTCCTCTGTATTTCCTATGTGTTAGAAGCATCGAGGAAGTTATTGGTAATGCAATAATTATAGGTTTTATAGTTGCATACATTTTTACATGCTGGTGGTTGTTCGTGTGCAATGTCTTTCCTCAAATAAATAAGATAGAAAGTAAATCTTGCTTTTCTTCTCCTCGTAGCTTTCTTGTGGTTTCCGTCACTCAGCTGTGGTAACAGCAGATGGGAAACTGTTCACCTTTGGCAGTGGTGAATCTGGCCGCCTTGGTCAGCGGTCAACATCCAATAAGATGCTGCCTGAACGAGTGGCAGCGTTGGAGGGATATCATGTGGGGCAGGTATAGAATAGAGCATATTTTTTTACTATTATTATTCTTATTTTGAATTCATAAACTCAAACAATGATTCTGTAGTTTCCACTGTGGAACAAATAGAATACATTCACATGGTATGACTTTTCTCAGGTATCCTGTGGCCTCAACCACACTCTGGTGCTTTCCCTTGATGGCATGGTTGTGTGGGCATTCGGAGATGGGGATTATGGCAAATTAGGAACTGGTTCCTCTACAGCAAAGTACTATCCCCAGGTAAGATTGTTTACATTACCTGGCAGATTCCTTTGGTAACACAATGAGAAACACCAGAGCAACACCTTTAAATGTATTATTTTGTATTAATCTGTTTTTATTACCTTGTATTTCCCCCCTCCATGTATTTACAGGTGCTTCTACATTATACTGTCGATGAAATGTCATATTTGCCTGTTCATATTTTCAGAAAGTGGAGCAGCTGTGCAACAAGGGAATTAAGAAGGTCAACTGTGGAACTCAGTTTTCCGCTGCATTGTCCTGCGATGGACATGTTTACACATTTGGACAAGGTACATGTCTGCTAAATCTGGATTTGAATAGCAACCATGTAATTAACAATATTGTTGAGGTACAACTCCACATTACCCTAGACTGTTCACTTCCTTTTTTTTATTCCCTAAAGGTTATAAAATGACGTCTTACTAACTGTAAATTATTGGAAATGTAATAAATGGACCCTCCAAAAATATTTTATGCAATGTAAGGAAGTAGGTTAAGGTAATTGCATTGGCCTCCATTGCTCATTGTCACTGTGTTCTACCGAGGTTTACACTTAGCTGTGACCCATTTAATGTTTTAGTAAATGTTTCATTTGTGGGGGTTTGATTAATATTTTTCTTAATGTGCACAATTTCTGAAAATCCATGTTTGTTCTTTTTGAGAAAGGAATCTTCTTCAATGTTTACAACTGATTTAATATTAAAATTAACTTCATTAACCAACAAAATCAAATATTAATTTTGCATGATTGTGTATCTTACCATCTCTCTGGTCACTCGTCAGAACGTCTGATCGGTCTGCCCGACTCCATGCTGAAGAACAAGTCCTGCCCCCAGGTGGTGCCGTCACTGGAAGGGTTGTTCATAGAAGACGTAGCTGTGGGCTGTGAACATGTCCTCGCTCTGTCCTCCACTGGGGATGTCTATGCCTGGGGCTGCAACAGTGAGGGACAGGTAATCATCATGCTCAAATAAAAATGTGTTCATACTGCGAATGAAAAGTACTCTGAAAAGTACTGTGAATGTTTGCGTTTCAGCTCGGTCTTGGTCACAACAACCCAGTGAGGGAGCCCACACTCGTAACAGCCCTTCAGGGGAAAAACATCAGGCAGATTTCTGCTGGCCGCTGCCACAGCTCAGCATGGACCACCCCCTCTACCTCGCTGAAAAACTCGGGTACACCCACAGTCTCGCAACACATGTGAACAAGCAAATATACTTTGAATCTATTGTCCATGTAAGGCAACAAGCATGAAACCTCATTTGTTAACTTCATCTCCAGGTGGCTCTGGAAATTTCCAACTTGGTCTTCCCCAGTCAGTCCCTCCTCAGTACAACACCCTGAAAGACTGCAGTCCTGATGTCCTCAGCATGCGCCTCAGAGTTCTTTACCACTTCTCTGATCTCATGTACAAGTCCTGGAGGCTGCTCAACCTGGACACCAAAAATCCAGTAATGATTGATCCTCTTTTCTGACCTTTTATGTCATTATAAAAACAAATGTTAGAGAGAATTAATCACAGACAAGTGGATTTAGACTTTGAAAAGCATTGAAAGTAGGATGGATGTAGCATTTAACAACAAGGGGGTGACTGCTGGTTTCAAAAAGAACTCAATTTGAACCGAAGTCTAGGGAAATGAGCCTGCTTCTCTCTTGACTTATCAATATCAATATCAATAACCATTTTCCTGAGGACTCAATTGTCTCAATTGCTCGTTTGCACATGTTCTTCAATGGAACATGTGGTCAATTTTGTAAATTATGTTCCCATTCAAAGGAAAATAAATGATAAAGCATGTGACACATATGAGGAGACCATGTAATTGACAGCTGGTACCATCCAATGTGATGCTGATGCTGATAATCGCATCCCTCCTGCTTTGTCGTCCTATTCCTGCTGCGCTGTCATATTTTTCTGTGTGGTCCCTCAAACACTTCCTCCTGTTCAGGTGTCTACTTCACGCTACAGTTCAGGGACCGCCGCCATCATCCGGGGCGAGCTCCGAGGTCTACTATCACCCAAGGTCAACACTCTTCCTCTAGTGCGCTGTATCGGCAGAACAATGACCCAGGGCAAAACATATGGGCCACAGATCACTGTGAAGCGCATTTCCACAAGGTAACTGTCACTTAGGTGAAAACATCCATCCATTTGTGTCGTAGGAAGAAAAAACAGCCAATGCCTGTTAGAGGATAACGACGAGGAAGCATTTGGTACCTCTTGGTAGCTCGTCTGATTTAGTTTCTTGTTGTTGGGTTGTAAGATACTGTACATATCTGGGATGTATCTTGCAGCTCTGTCTGTTATTATTTTATTATTTGCTATATTGCAGGTGTCTGTATGTTTGTGTCATATTTTCACTGCGGTATAAAATCTCCTCTAATGATCAACTTCACAGAGGGCGTTCGAGCAAGCCCATCTTCGTGCAGATTGCAAAGCAGGTAGTGAGCTTGAATCCTCTGGAGCTTCGGTTACCATCACGAGCCTGGAAAGTAAAGCTTGTTGGGGAGGGAGCTGATGATGCTGGTGGCGTGTTTGATGACACCATCACTGAAATGTGCCAGGTATGTTGGAAACCATGCAGAAAAGTCATAAGAGCAGTTGAAAAAGCATTGTGACTTTTCTGCTTTGCGTGAATTGACAACATGTTTTCATCAGGAGTTGCAGTCTGGTGTGGTGGATCTTCTGATTCATACGCCCAACAGCTTTGCAGATGTTGGCAGTAACACTGACAGGTGCAGATTGCGTGTCTTCTTTTTTATCAGCACTGACAATAAATAAACACTCATAGTTTAACAGAACAAAAATGTCTGGCATTTGCCTGTGTATCCCTACAGGTTCCTGCTGAACCCAGCAGCACTGTCCGAGGATCACATTGTCCAGTTTCGCTTCTTGGGCATTCTTATGGCCGTGGCCATTCGCACCAAAAAGCCTCTGGACTTGCATCTCGCTCCTTTGGTGTGGAAACAACTCTGCTCAATGCCACTGGGAGGGCCCGACCTTGAGGAGGTTGACTTGCTCACCTACCGCACTCTCCAAGGCATCCTTCATCTGGAAAATAGTGGAATCACAGAGGATAATTTCCATGTGGTGAGAGCTCCTTATTAATTCCCTTGATCTTTAATTTAACAAGATAAAAAAAAAGTCATTTTAAGAGATTATTTGTTAATAATATCCTTTATATTCTGCCCTGGCTTTGGTCTGAAGATGATTCCCCTGGACTCATTTATGGCTCACAGTGCTGATGGAAGGTTGGTACCTGTGGTTCCTGGGGGTCAGAACATTTCTTTAACTTTTGCCAACCGGACTGAATATGTGGAGAGAGCTCTGGACTACCGGCTGCATGAGATGGATTCACAGGTATGCATTTAGCTGTAAACACCGAGGTTTATAGTTTGGAAGCTACAATATTATTATCAATATTATTTATTTGCACATGATAGAAAAAAGAGAAATTTGAATAAACATTATAGTACATTACAAAAAAAACAGCATCGGATACAGTAGAGAAATGAATGTGGGCAGAACCACAGATGTGACACATAAAAGTAAATTCAAATACACAAGAAGGAGAAGAAAGAAAATTACTTTTTTATATTAACACATTAGTAATTGATAGTGAGACGTGGTATGGTGAAGATGCAAGTAAGGAAATGGATGTGTTTATATACCTGGGGTCAACCATCCAAAGCAAATGGACCCTGTACAGGGGTGATGTGGGACAGAAAGATGTTAGATGTTACAACATGTTAGTCAGACCTGCTAATGATGTTTGGCTTGTAGTCGGAAAGACAGGAAGCAGAGGTGGGGGTTGCAGAGCTGAAGATGCTGACGTTTGGGTAACTGAGATGGACAGGATTCAAAATTAGCATAGGGATAGGGCAAGATGGTGACAGGTGATCTGCTGTGGCGACCCCTAAAGCGAGAAGCTGAGGACGAAAAACAAGATTTACACATTAGCGAATACTGAGTTGTGTTTATACTCATGAAATCCATACAAATACTGGAGGTTTGTTCTGAATCCAAACAAACAGACAAACAATCTACCAAAGCAGACCTTTGGTGTGTCTTTATGTGACCTTAAACACTATAGTCTTTGAAAACCCACAGTCTGACCACCAGTTTCCATTAGTGCTCACAGACAGACTGTTTGTTCCTGATGTTGTGTCTGGTTGGAAGACGCATCAAAGCTGACGTGGTTCTGCTGTGTCCAGGTGGGAGCAGTCAGAGAGGGCATGTCCACCATCATCCCCGTGCCCCTTCTCTCCCTGCTCACAGCGCAGCAGCTGGAACAGCTGGTGTGTGGTCTGCCAGAGGTCTCGGTTGAGATGCTAAAGAAGCTGGTGCGTTACCGTGACATCACCGAGAGCCACCAGCTCATTGGCTGGTTCTGGCAGAGCCTCGAGGAGTTCACCAATGAGGAGCGGGTGCTCTTCCTCCGTTTCGTCTCTGGCAGGTCCAGGTTGCCTTCCAACCTCGCTGATATCACGCAAAAGTTCCAAATCATCAAGGTCGACAGGGTAAGGTCGTTGGGAAGAAATGAGCAAGCGTATGAATGTGCATTTACAGCAGTTTAATAAACCCATGTACAAGAACCAATACTAATATTTACCAAAACAAAACTTCTCATCCAGCCCATCAATGGCCTCCCTACTGCTCAGACCTGCTTCTTCCTACTGCGCCTGCCCCCCTACACGAGCCAGGCTGTTCTCGCTGAGCGATTGCGGTACTCCATCCACAACTGCCCCTCCATCGACATGGACAACTACATGCTGACCCACAACACGGAGCCGGCAGACAGCTCCGACACCGAGGACTGAGGCAGAGGGAGCTGCAATTAACACAGTAATGAATGTATCTTCTCCGATGCCATGCACATTATGCACTGAACACAAACTTCTTATTGGCCAAAACCTGTATATGTTTGTTTGATTTAGAGATACGTGTAGTTTTGATTTCCTGTGCAAGGTGTTGTAATTATCGCAGTGCTTACTATAAATCAAAACAACAGGGATACACAATAAGATAAGACGAAAAAAAATATATAATAGTATATATATAAATAGAGGTGATTAAGCCACAGTAAGGAGAGTTAATGTGCCTGTTTGAAAATATGTAATAATTTATTGACCTGTCACTCATAGGCCGTAATATTGTAAAATAAAGAATGTTTAAATACGGATGTTGGTGTGCAGTAGTTATTATTTCTTAATTAATGTGTATTTTCACAAAGATAAATAATTATTACAATCGTTGATTATTATACTGGGCATATAATACAGTACATGGCTACTGCATTATTGTGCGGTACTATGACACGACATGTATTCATGCAATTGTAATTAAGATCAGAGTTGTAGAGTGAATCAGGCAGTAATCTCTTTGCAAACTAATCCACTTTACCCAGACTACGTCTCAACTGGAGCAAACAACCTCGCGACCGTATGAACATTTTCATACATATGCTGCTAAGTTGAAGCCAGTGTTGGACGAATGAACACATATCCAGAAAGAAAACTATAACAACTGTGACGATTCAGTGTCTTTGTAACGCCTCAGCCCTCTGTGCGCCTGTGGCTCAGTGGTAAAGTGAGTCGTCTTCCAACTGAGAATTTGTGGCTTTGATACTTGTGGCAAGACACTTAACCCCACACTGTGTGTGAATGGGTTTGAAATGTGTGATTGAAAATGCACTGCGCATAGATGAACGCATGGATGGGTGAATGTCAAAACTTGTAAAGCAGCGTTGAGCGGTTGTCAAAGCTTGAAAAGTGCTTTATAAATACAGACCCTACGTAGTAAGGAAGTGATTGAGATGGGAGGTTATCCGTAGCTTTAGGGCTTCTCTGTGATCCCATGAAGGGAAAACAACACACAAAGCAACAACTGTCCTTATTACAAAACCAGATCTTAATTCACTTCCCCCCCGGGTCTAGTGTTTTCCTGAGTCAGCAGTCACGTTGAGTCTGCAATTTGTCTGTGCTGGCAAGAGATACGTCTGCTGTGACCTTATTACCCATCTGTTTTTTTCCCAGTGTGCAGTGCAGCCAATAAAAGCTGAATTCAACCTGCAGTCAGCAGCACTGCACCTGAGAGAAGGAGGCTTTTTCAGAGAGAGACCTCACCAGGTATAAATTTAACAACCATCGATCAGTGTAACCAGTACACAGATTTAAAAGGAAGTAAAAAAAAAAATGCTGAATTATTTTTTGATCTAGTTTAATTAGAAATCCTGGAGGGCACTATTTCTATGTTGTAGTTTTTTCTCAATCCTCATAATTTGTTCTTGCCAAAGGATTGTGTATAACTATAGCTTCAGTATAATTTCACACCTTCCCTTTGTAGTGTAATGATTAAAAAAAAAGAAAAAAAAAGACTTTTAAAGCTTGCACAAAAGGTTTGAACTCAAGAGGGAAGACGTGTTTGGCTGCATTCAAATGTGCATATGTTGGAATATCCAATTACTTTACAGGACTGTCTTTCACTCAGGTGTAAAATTGCATTTTTCATTTGCAACATTTAAGTCATGCAAGCCAGTATATTAAAATACACTTTGTACAGCTACCTTATTCATTAAAAAATGCTCATGCTTGGAAGATCAATACTGCTCAGTTACTAAAACCAGACTTCATTTTCTCGTTCAAGTGTGAACAGACCCGGTTATGAATATGTAATGCTTCCAATTCCCACAGGAGGGCAGCGTGATTGTTACATACAGACGTGGACAATATTCTTAGTTAGGAAACTCAAAGGCATAGTCCCTTACCAACACTTCTTAATGTCTAATGGCTCTGGGAATCCAAGAGTGCACGACGACGGATCAATCAGTGACCTGCGTCACACTTTCCTCACTGCTCATCTTTGTCCTTTTCTCATCTTTGGTCCAAATGATGACGAACATACGGTCCATTCATACGTCATCAGAGCAGATAATCAACGTTCCTTTGGATCATTAACATCCAAACTCGTCAAGGCAAAAAAAAAACCCACACATTTCCACGTCAATTATCTTCTATTTTAGATGATTTAAGACTTTAAGACTTTAACAAAATCATTCAGATAATATATATATATATATATGTATACATATTTTGCACCATAGTGGGAAAGGGCCTGTTGCGGGGATTTGATTATTAGGTGAGTCGACCAAGGATGGAGTTTCTGGAGTTACAGATAAGTTAAATTGAAAGGTTTTATTGGACGCAGCTCAGATCTGAGGGGAAGTGAGACAATGCCGAACATGAGCGAGTGGATGTAAACAGTTGGGCATCCTCTGTCTGTCTGCCTGTGAGTCCCAGAGTTAGGATATGTAAAGGGTTCTGAGGCCTCTCTCTGCTGATACATAGAGCTGACCTTTGGGAGGACTGCACAGTTGAGTTATCAGTCCTCTGTCCCAGTCAGGCTAGACACAGCATATTGTAAAGATATAAAGGGGCACTTTTGTAGATAAATGACTGGTGCCAGTGCTACACCGAGGCCTTTGTGATTAGTGAGTTGTGGCTGGCACCACTGAGTTGTTGTTGAGGTTTGTGCTTAGGAATGTAATCAGCTAATTTATATACGTTTTTCACTTACAGGGCCAAATAGAGACAAACAACCATCCACTCTCACACCTACCTTGTCAAGTTAGAGTGTCCAATTTACCTTATCCCCAAATCTGCATGTTTTTGGACTGTGGGAGGAAACCGGAGAACCCTGGAAAGAAACAAAAAAAACACACACACACACATAAAACATGCAAAGTCTATGCAAAAAGGCCCTCGTTCCATTCATCCATTCATTCATAGACACATACATAGACCATTCACTCTCACACCCACACCTAAGGTACATTTTTTAAGTGTCCAATTTACCTTATTGCCATATTGCATGTTTTTTGGCTGTGGGAGGAAGCTGGAGAACCTGGAGAAAGCCCGCGCACACACAGGGAGAACATGCAAAATTCCGATTAATAATAGAAAAAAACAGTAACACAATGGTTGGAAAAGCTGGAAAGTATTCCCATAGAGCTGTATGAAAGTGTGAGTGAATGGGTGAATGGCATAACTGTAGTGTAAAGCAGCACTGAGTGGTCATCAAGACAAGAAAAGCACTATATAAATACAGACTATTTACCATATAAGTGTGCCGAATGCTTTCAGTGATTTTGGGAAAAATGAGCCATGCAATTTAAGAGTCTAGGTATCATCTGCTGCAACGTGCATGACCATGAAAAGACTACAAGTTATTGTGGTATTGAGTGATTGCTTTTGTGTTGTTGTCGCAAAGCCACTGGAGAATGAGGCAGGTCTCTCCATCCTGCATTTTTAATTACCGCCAAAGGAAGGCGTGACCTACATTGTTTCACCGAGGCACAACATAAGAATCACCTGATCCTCAAGCCACCACCCCTTCTCAAATCAGAGAGGCTCATTCCACAGCGGCAGTGAATGAATGAGGGCTGCTGTGAAAACAAGGGCACTTGGGCACGGGTCATTGGATTGCTGAGGTGACGTACTGCTGCTGCTGCTGCTGCTGCTGCTGCGACGTGTCCCTGGCCTGATAAGCACTTGTCTGAGTACTGGCACCTTCTCTTCTCCTGTTACAGGACAGGCAGTGTGTGATCCATGTACCTTGGAGACATTTAAGACTCTGCTACGGTTTCAGTCAGTGATGTGATATGGACTGTGCTTGTCTGCGAGGCTTTTTGGTTTTTACAGTTTGCTAAATGTGAGGGAAATGAATTCACGTCTTGATTAAAGACGCTGATGTGAAATGACTCACTCACAGTTGTGATGCCGTGTGATTAAAAATAGATTTGATCAATATGCCATGCCATTTTCATCTATTTCCCTTTTTTCCCATCATTCTTTTGTCCTTTTGTTACTTCAACAATTTCACATTTCAATACAGTTTACAACGTCTTGATAAAAAAAGATACTTGAATCTGCTCTTTGTCTTTCACCTTAAGTGGCCTATGGAGTGAAACGCTGAGGTGTATCATGGGATTAAGTGGCACATGGTGCAAAGCTGGTGAGATTCCTCGGATTAATAATGTAAGCATGTCTAACGGGACAACACGCTATCGTCACGCTGGACTTTTTCGTGACACCTTTTTTTTTACCTTTTTAAAGTCATTTTCGTTGGGGTGTTCTAGAGGAAAATGCATGAATCTGTTGACACTGTGTGAAGCCTGGTGTTTATGCAGCATCGTCTCTTTTGAAATGGAAGTGAAGCTTCAAGGAATTGACTGATGACTACTCCACTGACTCATCAAGTGATGCGTGCAGAAGCCAGAGTTGGATATAACAAGTAAAGCACTGTGGTGAAAACCAAGGCCTGACAATCAAAGTCTTTATATCAGTTTCCTAATTAACGTGGAGCACAAAATCTCCTCTGATGCTCAGTGTATCCTTGTCGGGGAACATCATCTCTGACACGTATGTATGTAGCGTGAGCTGTAACATCTCACTTTAAGGCAGCGTGTCCGTTCATCCATCACTTGGCTCAGAGTCCATCATCACTAGCTGCGTGGAGCTTGACCTCCTGTGGTCACTGACAGCAGCTCCAGCTCCCGGGAGGTTGAAAGTCAACACTGAACAACAGCGCTTTCATTTTCATTGAGTAATTATGCAACAACATCTGGGGGGAAAAGGACCTTGCAGGACCAGCCTCTGCTATGATTACATGAACACCAGCTACCCCTCCTATTTGTGTTGTTGATTCAAAGCCCGAAACAGGAATTTCTTTCTTTCACCCTCTCCCTCCCTCCCTCCCTCTCTCCCCTGTCATTTTTTTTGTTTTAATCTGCTAATGATGTTAAAATCAGGAATCATTTTGCTTTCTCAGTAATCATGACCATCTGGCGTTTGCCATCTGGCCATGTTGTGTTCTGAAGGGCTTCACCGTGATCATAAGTTAAAATAATGATAATAATAATAAAAAAGAGAGCAATATAATTGAGCAAGCTGGATTAAGATGATCTTTTTTGGAGGCGGGGGGGCGGGGAGATTAGGGATTTTGAAATATTTCCAACTGCGGGCGGGAGGGGGCAATATGATTTTTTTTTTTTAGATAGTTAGCTTGGCAGCAGAACTACAGTGATTGGTATCTGGTGCTGTGTTTTGACAACATCATTTCTGGGTAGTCAGTGCATCTGTATACATTACCACCATAACCACTGATGCACATTCGCTCAGGGCAGAGAGAGGATGCAGGCTCGGGGCCTTAGGCAGCCTGTGAGCTTAAGGAGTCATAAATATATTATTGTGCAATGTACACAAGTCATTTCATAGCTCAAAGATAGCTCAATTAGCGACACAAACTGGGGTTGCATATCAGAAAGTATGATGGGCAGAAAGGAAGTAAAGGAGGTGTGACGAAAAGAGCGAACAAACAAAAGACATGATTCACAGAATGACAGTATTTTCAGCAGTATAAGCATCTCGCATGAAGTGAAGGAGGAAGCAACAGCGCTGCAGTGTAGTCTCTGTGTGTGTGTGTGCAGACATTATTGTGCAGTTTGTGTGATAAATCCGCCGTTTGGAGGCAGACACGTTGGAACAGTCACAGATGTGTACCAGAGGGAGCAGCTATGCACCATACAGTCGGTTCAGTGCCTGGTCCAGAGTGTGGGTGACTGGAGGTTGGTGGTGGAGCGTGACTGTGAGGTATGAGGGAGTCTGATTGGAGAGAGAGCTGTTTTTGGTGGAGAAAGGAATGCGATATACGGAAGTGCAATGTCCCCTGGACCGTGTATCATTCCTGCATGTGCAATATTTGCACACTGTAAAAACAAACACTGTGCAATTACAGGTCCAGGGAATTTTATGGGCAGAAATTCATTCATTCATCTTCTACCGCTTCTTCCTCTGCATGTGGGTCACGGGGGAGGGGGAGGGGCCACATATAGAGACAAACAACCGTCCACTCTCACACCGACGATCAATTTAGAGTGTCCAATTTGCCTAATCCTCGTATCTGCATGTTTTTGGACTGTGGGAGGAAACTGGAGAAAACAAATTCACACACGCATGCAGAGAGGCCCTCGAATGTTATTTCATTATCATTTATTTTTTTACTATCGAAAACATTTTTTATATGTCCTTTAACCAAGGGCCTTGCTTTACATTACAGTTCACATTATGTTGTGCTTGTTCTTTCTTCTCTGTCACCACGTCAATGTTAGAAACAAAGTCTGAATGACTAAATGAGTGTTTGCCAAGATCTAATGATTTCATCGAAAAAAGAAAAAAAAAAAACAGAAAATTCCAGACAGAAATATTGTATTAAGCAGACGAATGGGTCTCCTATAAATGCTGGTGCAGAGAGCACACGTATAAGTGGCTGTTGCACGCGGGGCACTATAATCTGAAGAGCGGGGGAAGAGCAGAGATGGTCAAGAGGGCTTCAGATGGGCGGCAGATTCACTTGAGTGTGCTGTTAATGTGACACCAACCAATCCACACTGGCTATTATCACATGTGTGTGTTTCTCTCTAGAGCGCAGATATGTGCTTGATTCTCTTTTCTAGAGAATTAAACAACATTCCCGCTCCTACTGCTTTTGGAGAAAGTGCAGCACCAGGAAGTGGATTTTCATTTTTCCATTTTCCATTTTTCTTTTTCGTGAGAATATCCAGTTAGTGATAAAGGATCAGCTGCTCTTTGCACTTTAAATTCTCTCCTTTTTTTTTTGTTCTTTTTTAAATCCGATTTTACACTATTTATGTTGCGATCCATGGAAATACAATGTGTTCACCTGACCTACATAAAAAGCTCTTATGCTGACATCAAAGCCTTGAAGATGATATTTAAAGCAGTGGCTGTGATTTATCTCCCGCTTCTTGGTCAACTGTGATATTAATCATGCGGCCCACTGTGCCGGCTGCACTACACGAAAACCTGCAAATACAATACATTTTTGCTCATGCCTGTGATGTTTATATGGAGCAAAAAAAAAAAAAAAGGGTCCAAAACAATGAATGAACAGGGATGTAGTTTCAATGTGTTACTGGAATTATTTAGCATATATATATATATATATATATGTATATATATATGTATAGCAATAAATAATAAGCATTAACTTCAGTGCGTTAGTTTGCGACTGTCCTTTATTTGACGTCTGTGGTCATCTCCTTATCAGCAGTGCCACTTTGAGTGATGTGGCTACTGTTACACCAGGTGTCAGGTACCCGGGCTGTGTTTACAGATGCACCCTGGACTCGTCGACGGACAGAATTGGCACAGAGATGAAGCCTAGAGAGGACTTGCAATAGAAAGTAATGCATTATATAGTGTAAATGTGCTGATACACAGTACTCATTTATCATTAAAAAGGTGTATTCACTGTACAATGCTGTAACTGCCATGTCTTGGTAATAAGGTGCAGGATATCATTATTAATTAAAATGGACAAAATGTTCAACATACACTCCTCTCCTCCCAGAATGGATGGAGTCTTCTTTTATGTGCCGGAAGATAAAAAATACAACCTCACCTTAAAACTTAAGTGTCACAGATATAATGCAATGGGAATGACAGTGACATAGAGTAAGATGATTTTAGTCTCTCCCCCAGTTTTATTCGAGGCGATAAATGCAAGCACCTTAAGAAAGCTACTGTATAAAGAATAACGCCATTGTCATGACAACGATATCGACTTTTTCCTTTGACACATAATTCAAGAGACATCGCACATATACAGTAATATTTAAAAAAAAACACCTGGATTGCAGCTCAAAGTGCCTCACAATACAATTTAAAAGTGCAAATACAACAATGAAACACAAAACAGTCTAAAGTCAAAGAGTGAAAACCCTGTTTTAACTTTGAAATAAAACAAAAAAACAGTCAAATACAACACAGGGTGGAATAAAACAGGAATAAAAAAGGCTAGAGGCAAGAGGCTAAAAACCCTCTTTCAACTTTAAAATAAACTGCAATAAAAATGCAAATGAAACACAACACAGGGTGGAATAAAAAGGAGCTAGTTGAAAGCTGGAATAAAAATATACGTTTTTACAGAAGAATATTAGGCTCAGCTCATTACCGGGTGATGACAGGAATTAAAAACAAACAGATTTTACTCATGGGGAAGCATATTTATAGGAAGACAATGAAGAAAAGGAATGCTGGCAAAGAGAAGGAGAGGTGGACCAGTATACTGTCACCAACATGCTACACCTACTATTATTAGTTTGAAGATGAAGTCAGATTTGAATGAATTGTTACCCACAAAACAAAGAAAACAGGAAATGAAGTAAAGAGCAGAAAGATAATGAAGAGGAGTGCTCATGAGAAGGACTGGATCGTTGCCTCGTGTAATAAGCGTGTACAAATGTGTGCTTTGAGCTGACACGTCTGACGGACTTCAATTAGAGCAATGTCGGTGCTTATCAATCACGATGTCGCCTGTTCCCTGCGTGATGGGCCGCGCGGTCACATGACCCAGACAGTTGCTGTGCTCTGCACGACATCGTGTCGGTTCATGGTGCGATTTCACTATCAGCTTGAAACCAGGCGTTGTGTCAAAGGGACGCCAAAGAAATTGAAATGCAACTAAAAATAAATGCACAATTCCGTCTCTGCTTCTTGAACGGCGAGATTCTCAGACTGAGTTCTCGCGCACGGAGCAGCACGGGTGGAGACCTTGTGTCCTGGTGTCCATGCAGATAAAACAAAACAAAATGAGAGCAGTCAGAGCATCAGTGGCTGCGTGCTCTGGCCCTGAAAACTCATTTTCTTAAAAGCTTCCTCATGGTTACAGCATCAGTCAGTCAGTGGCAGGACGCTGCCAGCTTCCCCCACTCTGACATTCAGCAGCATTTTGTAACCACTCAGCTGGAGCCTTTGCATGCACATGGATATCTGTCCAAGGGGTCATAGTGGCTGCAGAGCACGCCAAAGGTTTTTGGGTTTTTTTACATGTGATGCATGACTGTGTGATGTAAGTAGGCAGACTGACTCTGAGTCATCCAAAGCAGATTTATGGCAAGCTTGTAATAGAGAGCAATGAATAATTAAAAAGAACATCCAGTGTTCCTACAATCCACTATCTTCAGCAAACCTAGTGTTTTATCATTTATTCTATTGAATCACACTGATTTATTTCATTTAAAAGATATAACGTGTAACACTTCTTCACGGTAATGACTTAAAACAACGGGATTAATGCAATGTTTTTGACACACACTTCAAATAGAAATCAGTTCATCAGACTGTTTCATTTGTTACCTTTTGATGACATGTGTCTTTGATATTTGTCATGAATTACAATCCACTTTATCGCTGACATATAGGGCAAAAAGGCAGGGTAAACCCTTGAAAGATCACCACTTTGTTGTTCATCAAAATGGCAGTTTGCTTTAAGGTGACATAGAATGCTTGTATCACACATATATGTTAGTTATGGAGGTCTACTTACATATATGAACTTGTTTCCATGATTAAAAACCTCCTAATCGCTGCAAACGAGCCAATCAAAATATCTCCTCACTGACGATCTCGTCAGCCGCGCTGTTTCAGACCAAAACCACACCCCCAGAACGTGGACTGTGTTGTGATTGGCCAGCCAACGAGAGCTTTCCCACTGCCCTGTGATTGGCCAGGTACATGGAAGTGACGTAATAGATAGGCCTGCTATCAGATACACAGCTCCCCCTTCTGGCACGGTGGATGCTCTGCATCTCAGCAGCTACAATGAGATGAGTTGAATGTACGCGGTTAAATGTACGCAACCGGATGTGCCCGGACTCGTGCCCGCACCAGGAGGCGCTACGGTGGTGAGAGGAGTGGTGAGGATTTCTGATGACGACATCAAATTAAGGAAGTGCCGATCCGCTTCGCAGAGCCCAGGAAAACAATACAACACTATTTTCTCAGCAGTGGCTGAACTGTTTGTTCTGAAACTTTAGGGTTTCATAAACGAGGTAATGACGCAGATACACACACAAACGTAGCGTCAATTGGAGCTTCCGGTCTATGTGGGCTTTTTTTGTCAAAGTCTGCGTCCATATTTAAGTTAGACTCCTGCTGTGTTATCTTCAAGAGTGCATGAATGAAAGGTTTTCATATTCCTGTATCAGGTATACTCGATATTTAAAGACATACACAAAGTTGTAAATGTCTCATCTTTGGCTCGAAAAAGGTCGATGTCTTCTTTCCCGGTGACTGAGAAACCCCGAAAAAATGAATCTATAGCTGTCCAATTTAAACTGAAATAACAACACTGGTTTTCTGTGCCGGAATGCTGAGAAACAACATTGAGATTTCATGCCTTGCTGGATGCTTTCACTATCTTCAGCAGCCACTTGTTTATTTTGGCCCGCTGCCATTTTGTCGTGTCCAGGTAGTGTGGAATCAGCTGAGAGTTTTCTGCCCACGGCGTTCATGAATATTGTTTTGCTTTGCTAGAAACCAATATTTATCCTGTGACCTCCCAGTTAGTGGGTGGCACCGGTGTTGGAGTTTTTCAGAATGCTGCATTCATGAGATACAGATAATACGTGTTTGTTGTTGAATAGTCAGATCATTCTGCTTCTGCAGCGACCGATTCGTAAAACAAAGCAAAAATGAATGGACAGAGTCGACATCTAAACCTGTGTAGATATAGATATATATTTATTTAAGGTATAGACCTCATCAACACAGAAGTATTTTGTATAATATTTGTTTAACTCAAGGGGGAATGTGTTTTTATTAGTACAAAATGTTAAAGAGGCTGCACAAAATATGATTTGACAATTTCTGATGAGCACATAATCTCTTTGCTCAAAGTAGAAATCCAGCTGATACTTCAGTAATCTTCTCATATTCTGCCACAGCGACGTCAGGATTCTTGCCATCTGTCCGCCCCGGCGCCTTCAGTGTTTACGTTTCCTCAATACATAATGTTTCCAGTGAGCAGAGCAGCCGTCGTGTCATATGCTTCCTCCTCCCATGACTGCGCTTCATGAAATTGGACGGTCTCTAAAGACATTGTCGTAGCGCTCACTTTGGTTTCACAAGTTAGGACTTGTATAGAACAAAAAAAGCAACAAATAAGGACACGTTTAATCAGATGAATCCAGCATCTAAATGCAGCAAAAACAACAGAAGGTCAGTCGGTCTTATCTGCGGCCTTTTTAAATCCCTCAGTACTTCAGGGGAGACAATAAACACACAACTGTTGTTTAACTCCTCCGCTCACGGCCCCCGGGGGAAATAAGAGTCGCTGGAGATGAGACGGGAGACGAGCATTTGACACTTCAACCCGAACAGAGTCACTATGAAGTGTTGCTGGTTAAATGTTGCGTCTACAGATGTCAAGTCTGATGAAGTAAGTGAGCCATTAGTGATATATTCATTAGCCTGGGATCGAAACCAGGGCACCTTGCCATTGTGGGCTTCTTAATTATTCATGAGGACCAGCTCAGAGTATTTAAACCTGGGTTTAAAGCTTTGTCCTGGGCCTCTTTTCTTTTTGGCTCTGATGATTGTTGAGAAACATAGAGAAACATTTACATATTCATGTAAGCATTTTTTCTGTCTTACTCAAGAGCACTTTGATCGGCGGTTCGTTCTTTCATTTCAACATTTCACAATCGGATTATCCTTCAGAGAAATCCCATGCCAAATCACAAGTGGCCATTTACGCTGCACTGACACCACACACCTAATAAAAGGTGATCAGTGAAACACGAAGAGATTCCAGGCGCGACCAGCAGGACCTCTTCTCACTTTCAGATCCTGACAGACAGAGACTGCAATAAATACTGCATTAGTTTGGACTGTTGTCGCAATCCAAGCCAATGCAATGCGTCACTGACAGATTTTGTGTCGGGTAAAACACAAGTTAAAGACACTTTAGAAGAATTTGTATTTGTGCTCAAGGACATCATTTGTGCCTCAGTGTGTGATTTCAACCAATATATTTAAAAGTTTGTGTTTGTGTCCAATAAAAGTAAAAGTAAAAAAATGCATGACTATAAATGAGTAAGAATGTCATGAGTCAAAGACTTCAGATTTCTAAGACATAAAACTCCAACTGTGTCACAAATATTGTTCTCCCAAAAAGAAGAAATAGTCAGGCCGAACATGACTCAGCTCATACGCTTTTGCTGATTTTTAATTACATTTTTACAAGTCTGTGCCGAGTGAAGCATGTGATATATAGGATTTTACATTTTTAATATAATGAGTCATAATGTCAAGTTTGGCAAGGTAGGAAAGAGTCTTCCTCTCTTTCTCTCGCTCTACAGCTGTAGCAAACATTTAACCAATTTAAACCGACCAAGATCAGCGCTTGTTAGAATATAATTCTGTAAAGAATTGTGGAACAAACTTTAATGTCTTGCTGTAAAAACCCTGTCTCACTGTCAAACTACAAGTCCTGCGACACAGCTTTGAGAAGCTCTAGAGGAATACTCAAATTTAACACGTGGCGTTTCAAGCTTTTCCAAAACCAATTGTCAACAATGCCATTGTTTTTCACTTTTACCCCCTCCCGCATTGACTAAGGGTGATTACTTTGTTGTGGCACATGTCTTGTTTGAGAAAATAAGGAGGATAATGTAGTTAAAAACCTGTCCCAGATGCACATTAGGCTTGTAGGGAACATTAAGTGCTCTGTCCTGCCAAAACTACAGAGATAGTAAACATAAAACAAAATCCAACATGGGGGGGAAAGAGAACATGCTAATCCCTTTAATTGTGTAATCATTTCAGATTGAATGTTACTTTTTGAAATGCAACCACATTTGCATTTTTACATGTATAATCATAGTATGTCAAAAATGAACAAAAAAACGTCATGTTCCAGACAACACTGTGCCTGTTTACAAATCTCGGTGTCTTTGTGAGGATTTAATCATGACTGGTGGAGCTTGCTGGGGACAGCTTGGGATTAAGTGCTGCATGAGGAGCTGAATTCAAGGCAAGAAAGTTCAGAGATTAAGTGACTTGGTCAGTGTGCAGTGACCTTGACAGCTTGTTGACCATGTATAAGATGTACGCCTTCACCTTTATCACACTACACACACACACACACAGACACACACGCGCGCCATTTTAAAGCTCCGGTGTGTATTTTTTTTTTGTTTTTTGTTCATGTTATTATTCTGCTTACATTTGGACTTTACAAACAAAAACAATGATTTATATGCCGCGGAGCATTTGTGTGTGTGTGTATACACCGTGAGGAGCAAGAAGGATTTATTCCATCAAACTTCTGAGCAGTAGAATTCACTTTCATGTGTTTTCAGTCATACTGTGTCACTGCACTAGCTCCGTGTTGCTGTGGCTTTGTCACCGGGTGACATGAGATCTCATAGAACTGCTATAGAAAGAGAGTCAAAGAGACCAAACTCGCCGAATCAGCATTGTGTGAACTCACTTGACACTGGTTTGAATCTAAATGAAATTCCCACCACGTTGCAACCACAAAATGTCTTTAGAATAATATAATTCTACTCACATTTGTTGTTTATTTCAACAAAAGTGCCTCCCTTGTATTTGCCCTTTTTCATACTGACAAGCCTGAACATTGGCATCTCTCCAAGGTGAGAACACTGTATGAAATGGGAAGAGTTACAGGGAACCTTGTTCTTTTGGGTGATGCAACCTTTTCTGTGCTGCTGAGGCAGCAAAGTGGAAACACCAGGAAGCCTCGCCGCTTTGACAGAATGAGGGAAAAAGTGCTGAGAGATTGGTCGGAGGTTTAACAAGGACAGATGAAGGAGGATAAGAAAGGGTGGGAACAAGAGAGGGGCTGACGTCACGTTTTAGAAAATGTGGGTTGAGAGGAGCCATCGACCGGGAGGCTCAGTGTTTGGGGAGGAAAAAGGAAAAAAAAATAATAAGCTGGAGGATGGATGAAAGAACAGGTGACGTCACAGCAGGTTACGCATTTGCAGAGAAACCCTTCACTTCATTTCCTCCCATGTAGCCTTTGACCGGGAACACATCACATTATCTTACCCTAAAATGGTCTGAATTCATCTAAAGTAATTCCGGGGTCTTGCTCTTTGCCCCAAATACACACACACACACACACACTTCAGTAATTCAGAGCACCGTGGATTACTATGGGATTTTCTCAACAGCCTCTGAAATCTCTGGCTTTCAAAATTTAGGCGATTTGAGTTTTTGGAGCCATAATTAACATTTGGATTCCTCTCGGTCAGCCATGAGATACAGCCATCGCTCCACTCTGGGGTTTCAGCTTTCTCATTCCATGACAGACAAACGTTTTTATTGAAAAATATAAGATTAAAAACTGAACCGCATGTTATGTATATACCTTGGCCCTATGTTTATAAATGTGGGCGTGTACGTGAATAGTACGTTCATTGTCCCGTCTCTAATATTGGTGGGGACGTGGCTGTGAGAGGAGAGCGAGTGAGTGTATCTTACGAGCGTCAGTGAATGCATCACAGCCCAGCAGAAACTGAGCTGTGAGTCACAGAGGAGATGAGAGAGATGTGCTGTTCTGACAACACAGCGTCCTCACCAGTCTTGTAGCCACACCTACGACTTTGGCAATGTTGCCAGACTCTTGCAATAACACCATTTATTGGTGAAAACACAAAAAAAAAATATAACTCTGTATATATATATAAGATTACACTGCAGCCACTGCTGCCTGTCGAGGCTGGACCACTTATGATACTGTTCACATACACACACATTTATAAACAACAGGAGTCCCCGTTTAAAGCTGTCTCCACATAACAGAGACAGAAGCCTTACCTCCAGTGTGAGGTGACGTGACAGGTGCTGCAGAGAGAAGAGACAAACACCTTTCTTCACCAACACTGACACAGCAGTTATTGGAAGTAAGAGGCAATGCTAAGAAGTGAGTTCCCGGAATCTTGTTTTCATATCAATAATTCATTCATAATGTATAGTTAGAGAAGTTAGTCTCCACTCATAACCTACGCTGGGAAAAGGATGGAAGTGAGGATAAAAAAAAGCTTTATTTTTGTTCTGTACTGATTGCTAAATGAATGTTTTTCCCAAAGACTCAGAGAGGGCTGAAACAATCAATTCCCTGCTGAGACAGAAACAGAAAAGTGTGATGGTACGAGCTGAGCAATCACGGGCGCATTAGCTGAAGCACTTGCAAAACATCTGGTTTGAAAAGTACTGCGTTGATGGCAGTGTTATGGAACAGGACAGTGCTACAGTACATGTTCCTCTTATCTGTATCTTTGATGTGCAAGTCTTCTTTTAGCAAACAAAAGACATCAATCCATCAGCTGAGAAATCAGTGTCCTATAGACGATAAAAGCAAACTGACCACATGAAGAAATACTGTGTGGTCGGGTTTCAGAACAAAAAGACAGACAAACATTGCTGCTTTTAGATTCCAGCAATAACTGAGCACTGTGACTGAACCTGGAACACACATGTGCACAATGATAAACGCTTTGCTCAGCAGAACTGGGGTGGCACACTCCTCCTCCCCGACTGTTCTAAAAGACGCCACCCATCAAGGGATCAACAGACGTCAGTAAATCCATTACTAAAAATACTTGCCAATCCTTTGGGATTACTACGCTTAGCAAGTGGACACTGTGTATGCCACAAATCTGGAATTAGGCAGTGAAAGGCTGTCAATGGTGCATCAATACCTGACCCACTGTCTTAGCATATGTGTCCCCAGGGCCACAGGTGTGTTTACCTTTAAATCAACACAATGCAGGATTTTGCTCTTGGTTTCCCCCTACTGTTTTTTTACGTGCATTTGTTGACAAGCCAATATACCGGTGAACTCTGAAGCAGGACTTCTAATGTACAAACAACCACTATGTACAATATAGGAAAGACAACTAACTAAAAGTAATGTAGAATGTTGTAGTTCCATAGCGCCTTTCAATCCTACATACATGTTGCTTTAACTGACCTGCACGGCGACAGTGACCTGCTGTGTTTGTACGTGTTTCCCTGTTGTTTGTCTTGCAGGTACCTGTGGGTGGAGTTTATCAGCACAGATGTGAGCCAGTCTCCTCGCTGTGTCTAAGAACCTGGCGCACTCTTTATTCTCCTTCATCATCCGACCTCCAGCACCATGTTGTTGTCCTTTTTTGAGATGGTTATATTCAATATGAATTTTGGTTTGCTTTAATGTTATTTAGTAAAATCTGTACAACATTGGTTAAAAATGGGTGAGTTTGTCGCAGTATATACAAGTCGGGTTGTGATAATAGTAAGTTATGATATTTAACTTAATGTCATTTAGAGATGCACAGGAAATTGTGCCTTTCAGGTCACTCAAGGTCACCGTACAAAAACAGAAATCAATGAGGAGGAAAACATTGCAGTCAAAATAGTAAAACATAATAAAGGGTATTACAACAGAAGTAAAAGTAATTCCAGTCCCAGGATTAAAGTGTGAGTTAAAGGTGGGATTTGATGGAGAGGAAATAATTGGAAGGTTTTATGTCCTGTGGCAGAGAGTTCCAAGCAGCTGAAGGCTCTCAACCCCATGGGGGATGTTTTCTGAAGACATAACACTGGATACATCATATACTACAGCTTTGCAATATTGTCAGAGCATGTATGATTGTCTACAGGGTTTTCCTACCTGTAATGTACAGTAGATGCAGCATTAACGTCTGCATGTACCCGTTCAGAGTAAGACTTACTAACGTAACGCAAATTGTTTTCTGCACAAGATTGAATAACTTTGAGATGTTTTGATAGTCTTTATACTCCACATTAATCATGACCTGTGAAAATAGTAATCCTATAATGCGTATAGAGAACGAGTATCACGCAGACCCGTCTGCTGTGAGGGGCGTAAAACCCTCTTTCTTTACGTGTGCCGCTGATATGCAGCAGGATTCATGGATATAAGCTTAAAGGTTAAATGCAGCTGTCGCTGATAATCTGTCAGTGCTAAGAGCTCAGCTGTGTGTGCCTCTAATTATGATATAGAAAGCCAACTGTCATGTTAACCCCCGCTAATGTATAACCAGTTTAATTACTTGATGGAAAAAAAATGGGGCTGCAACATGCACTTGCTTTTCCTCACTTGCTTATACTTTGGATTTGTTTACATTGACTGGCTTCTGTGACTTCCTGTTTTACTTTGGTGTTTCAAACATTCTTTCATTTACTTCCTGTCTTTGTCTCTTTTTTCCCCACCTCTGATTGTTGGCCCCACCCTAATGGGATTCACCTGAGTTTCTTAGCCTGTGTGTTTAGCACGTGTTTCTCTCACTTCACTGTGAGTTGTCTCTGTATTTCCAACCATGTTTTTGGCACTTTTTTGTTTTTTGGCCCTGCCTTTTTTTGCCTTTGTGATTCTTACCCGACTGCCTTCTTTTCTGCAACACATGTAAGTTTGTTTCCTTCAGTGCTGCATGTTTTTATTGCTGAATGTCGCGATGCTGTTCTTTGATGCGTTCCAAAATCATGTTGCTTCTTATTTATTTTGATCCAAACAAACGTCCTATCATCTTGTGACGATAATCTTTTGGATTGAGCTTCCTCGTGCTCCCGCTGGTTCAGACAGTTTGCTGATTAAGTAAACCTTGACCTCAGCTGTGCCCTGCCCAGTGCCTCAGCATCATCCCTGCAGTCCATGATACCATATTAGTCTCTGCTGGAGACAGACCAAAGCCTGCAATCCTGTTACAACACTACCGTCTTCCCAGCCACAATCGTAGTTTAATTAAAATTGTCAGGGATGGGACAAGAGTCCAATGAAGACAAATGAATTAGTAGTCATGACGAGCCTTGTTTATTTCATTGAGCTCTCAGAGGTTTTAGTGACAATGCATAGATTGATTTACAAGAGAGGAAATGTTTACTTCCACCACTTATTCTGTGATCTTATGGGTAATTCATCTAAATCTGTGGGTAGAACGGGTGATTTGTTCCAATGTATTCATTTACATTTTACTGTAAACACTGCGTTAAAATGT
This sequence comes from Solea senegalensis, assembly GCF_019176455.1. Lineage (NCBI taxonomy): Eukaryota > Metazoa > Chordata > Actinopteri > Pleuronectiformes > Soleidae > Solea > Solea senegalensis. Next base: position 8,048,596 of record NC_058040.1, on the reverse strand, counting down.
TCTGACCAAAAATGACGCCGCGCCGTATGATAAGCTATACATTGGATGACTTGCAGAAAATGAAAAGGGGGGGCGGCACTGTAACATGATGCTGCCATCCTGTAGCTGGCGGAGGCTATTTGTGGCGTTAGAAATGGCTGGCAGTGCAGGGATATGTAATGTTTCATGTCCTGATGAGGTATTGACTGTAAGCAGAGATGACTGGATGTAATCTTAGAGACCCGGCGCAATATCAGCAGAGCCAATGAGACCATCAGAAGAATCTGGAACACACTTTACCGAGCAGGAAGTAGGAGATTTGGCCCGACATTTATTTTCTGATATTCTGTAGTGTATTGTAAAGCAGGATTAAGTCTCATTGCAATCAGCTTATACGGTATATTCAACTGTTTAATGGACATATAGAGCGGGTATGAGATTAAATAGCCCAGTCGTTTTTTCAGGTGTTATTTTAATCAAGTCATGACACCCAGACACTCCTTAACTCACACTTAAGGGTTACTCTGAAGTGTCAACTGTGGGATAACAAATGGGACCACTAATGAGAATGAATCAAACTAAAATAAAGCTTTACCTGCACTCGAATCCATCGTCCTCTATCAAACATGTTCTCATTTATTCTTTGTATTCATTCCCTGACACGTGAGTTGGTCATATGGGACTTGCACGTTGTTCAATATCAGTATTACTTTAAGCCATAAATATTACGCAACATTTTTCTCAGAACCCCTCCCTGTCATTAACTGGGTAATTGAAGTTACACAAGCACCTTTGTCGGGAAAACAGTTGGCATGCCAACTAATCCAAGCCAACGCAAACCCAGCCGAGGGAGAAAAGGCACCAAAAAAAAAGAAAAATCAAGGAACGTCTGTTTTAATTAGAATAACATTTGGATCATTACATAATAATCCAATTTCAATCATGCAAAATGTCTCTGGTATTAATGTCCTGTCTAGCGAGTTACAGAGGCCAGCTGTGGGTTTGGGGTCATCGTGGGTGTGTGATGTCACAACGTGAGAAGAGTCACAGCGTCCCTGCTGCTCTCTGAGCAGCTTTTAATCAAAATGGTTCTATGGGAAGTGGAAGAAGATATGACTTTATGTCATTTTTTGAACAGGTCCAATAAATTTGCAAGATTAACTACTTGCATAGTTGAGTAACTCACTCATCATGCTGACATTTATGTGGAATTTTATCTCTGTATTCTTGCTGTTACACCATTTAAGTAACAGTTTTTCTATTTTAATTTATCTACAAGTAAATTGACCATATCAGTATCCTGTTGTGTCTTTTAAGCATATTCAAACAATGACAATTGAAAAAGTAAGTAATATTAATATACTGTATAATAATATAAATGTATTAATATACATTAACATATGATATATATATATATGTGTATATATATATATATATATATATATATATATATATATATATATATATATATATATATATATATATATATATATATATATAAATACAAACATACTGTGTATAATCCAGGTGAGTTTTTGATACATATTTTTGTAATAGCAGGATATGCCTCAATATGCTGGAGTGCAGGGACCCAGGATTTTAGATACCAGTCTATAATATAAAAGTCATTTGTGCAGTAGATGCCCGACAGAGGTGGCAGCAGTGGATTTCCTCAGCAGAAGCCCTGAGAAAAGAGACTATAGTCTTTGTAGTGATGTCTGTGCTGCGCGTCCACAGCAGAGGGGTTTACTGCAGTGAAGCTACGACGGAGCAAACATGAGCTGAGAGTATTTCTGCAGTCTGACAGTTATGTGCTTCGGATAGTTTCTTTCTTTATTCAACTGCATGTACTCGTTATAATACAAAAAGAAGGATTTGACTTCTAAAGACACCCACTCACTCACTTCAAACACAAACCTACCAACATATTTCACTGGTGAAAGTCACTTTTTCATAAACAATGTTAAAATGTAAAATATCATCAACAGCATTTTTAATCATTGCGTTAAGGTCAGCTAGATATAGGGTTTTAAAATGACTAATATTGGTGTTAAAGTTGTTGATGTTGAAGATGCCAAATCATCATGTGTGTTGCTATGATTCTTCATAGGAACTGTATTTCTCCATCGCTGTTGTGTTGATAAACTGTAATTTCTTTTCTATTTTGTCTTTAGCTGACGACTTATTTTCACCTTTTATAAGATGAGACATCCTACAGATATAATTCATTTAGACTTAAAGTGAATTTTTAAAAAACAAATTAAAATGTGAGTAAACTCAACATGACAAGACATGTTGTTTTATTGCAGCTTAAATTGTGGAACTAGTGATAATTTGCTGTATAGTCTTGTTAACAGTCAAGAAGACTTTACCGAGCAATTTCAAGTTAGGTCATTTTAAGTCAAGTTCGCCACTGTTTTTGTATTAATGCATCCTTGGCATCATATCTGGTCTTATATCTGGCTTCAAAAATAATGGAATCTAAGAAATCGAGCCAATGTCCCTCTTGATTTAGAATAATTGATAGGACGATACCATTTTTCTGTGTCCGACACTGACATCACACACTCAGTTATCTACTGATACAGATATTTGTCCGAAACAGTCATTTTCGACCATTTATGAACTGTGAAGCTGCTAACCACACATTTGTGCCGAGTCATTTCAAAACATAATTCTCCAACAAATATTATTCTGCCAAAACGAGGAAATAAACAGCCCAAAGTCATGACTCAGCTAAAATGCTTCTGCTGATTTGTATTTGCATTTTTACAGTCTGTGCATAGTGAAGCACGCGATACATAGGATTTTTGTCATTTTTATCTGTCCAATATCTGATCCAGGATCAGACCGATACCAATACCGACTGATACCGATTCCCATCTCATTAACATTTTTGTATATTATCTTCCTGTATGAAGGACAATAAGACATGGGTGGATAATTGTGTGGTCAGAACCAACAGTTTTGAGGTAAATAGATGTTGAACATCCATTCAAGACTATGTTCCTGCAGCTCACAACTAAAAACAATCATACCTTCACACCTAAGTGTTGGATCCTGTCTGCAACACATTGGAAAGGTGTGATATCCACAATATGTTCCACTACTTTTTGTGCATGAATTCTCTGTGGCACAGTGTATGATCACACCGGCATCACAATCTATTTCACCATGTTGTCTTCTATCTATCACTCCTTGGCAGTGAGACAGAGCTGCTCCCAGCCGTCCCACAGGAAGCTCACATGGTGCATGTTAAAAAAAACAAAAAAAACACGTCTTCATTAACTTCATTGAGTTAAATTCGCTCTGCTTCTGCAAATCTGGCTCCAAACTGTCATATGTGAAAGTGATGAGGGGCAGACGGGGGGGGGGTATCATGAGCCACATTATGTAAATAAGGTGCAGGAGCATGTGCCAGTTAAACCGCAGTGCCGTGCGAAGTGAGAATCCACAGTTAGGCAGAGGGAGGCTTTGGAGCGCCAGGAGCCGGGGCCGTCGGTAGATGGCGGTAACCCAAGAAACCTAATCCAGCGGGTTCTCTGTCTCAGTTTGCAGCACTAGCGGTGAAGGCGGAGGAGCCGAACAGTTTGAAGGACACCAAACAAGAAAGGGGAGAGCACTCGGCGGGTCCTCTCGAGTTTTGCGCGCAGCCCTCCCGAGCAGGAGAGACGGAACGCTTTTGTCTCAGAGAAAAAAAAAAATCAAACCGGGACAACTAAGAAGACACCATGGAAGACAAGTCGAATTCGTTCTCTGGCAAGGAGGAGAAGGCGGATGGGAATAATGTTTTTCAGCGGCAAGACTCCATACAGAAGAATAACACGGGGAGCCAGAACATGAAGGAGCACAGCAACTCCGTGGGCTTCAAGGGGGAGCGGGAAGAGGCCATGGTCGGCTTTGACGATCTGGAGGGGGCGGCCAGGCAACATGGGTTTATGCAGAGGCAATTCGGGGCCATGATGCAGCCCGGAGTCAATAAGTTCTCCTTGCGTATGTTCGGCAGTCAGAAAGCCGTGGAGAAAGAGCAAGAGAGGGTGCAAACGGCCGGATACTGGATCATTCATCCATATAGCGATTTTAGGTAAGGGTTGAAGAAAAAAAGACTGCCGCTCACTCACCCCCTCCTCCCTGTTATATCCACCCTCCCGTCACCTTAGGCTCTACATACACTTTCACACATAGTGCTCTGTCATCTGCACACGCACAGCCTGCCCCAAAGCGCATTATCTACCTCTGTATTCAGGCAATTGTGCTTCCGCAGGCTGCGCGCTTCACTCCCAGTCTCTCTCTATGTCTGCGTGTCTCATTGCGGCATTTTGTGTTATAACAGAGCGGAATTCATTTAAGGCTTCAAAGGTGTGAGAGGATGAGATCGTCCTTGGGAGCAGGACGGTGAATGTCATTATGTGAAAACACGCAGTCTCCATCCATCCATGCGCTTCTCCCACAGCAGCAGCAGCCACACACACACACACGCGCGCGCGCGCACACACACACAGTGCCATGCAGGTCCTCATTGCGACATATTGCGCTCGTGTATGGGGCGACAGTACCTGGACACAACGTGACAATGCCACTGCACCATCAGGGGCTTGTAAACCTTTCATTGTAGGCGGCGGTGAGAAGAGGCAGAGCAATGAAAGGGCCTTGTGTGCAGCAATATATGCGGTAAAATCAGGAAGAAAGCGAGTTAAGAGGGGAAAAATGGCGGTGTTTTGAATGTATTTGTTCACTCGGATCTTTGAGCTCACCCCGGAGTTGCGGCTGTCTGTGTATGAGTGATGTGTGTTTTCGGGAAATGTGTTGGAATGTGTTTGTTTCAGAAGGAGCAGCAGAAAGATCACGCCACGCTCCGCTCCCTTCTCTCATAGTGAATAGTGCTGTTTCTTTCTCCATGAACACGCCTTCTGAATACGCCTTAAGTGTGTTGTCCCACTAAGGGAGAGGCTGTGAAGTGAAAAGTATAGAGATTAGTTGTTTTGTTTTGTTTTTTTGTAAAGCGTTTAAAATGGTAAACAGATGAGATCAGGTGCAGGCAAGGACCGGTTCCCCACAAGTCGCGTGTTTACAGTTCACCACTTCACCAATTAAGCATCTCGTCTGTCCCAGTCTGGGCACCAGTGTCCCCTGGCACAGCGGCACGATGGTGACAATCATCCCAGGATTTTCCACTGGAGCATGAAACGTGCCAGGGCACGTTGTTCCCTGTGCCTTTCACATGGAACTGTCCATGGTCCTGAAGTCAGAGCAGGCCCGAGTATTATGCTGCACTCTGTTCCCTCTGCTTTCACTGCTGCTGCTGGAGTTTGCTTTACTATTCACCAGTTTAGTTTGTATAATCCAACACAAACATAGACATAGGTAATGTGACAAAGCAACAAAAAGAGATGTCACAAAAAAAGAAGGTGCAAGGTCATTCTACTAAGAGAAATAAAAAAAAACTAAACAGAACAAAAGGGAAAATACTACTTGAACAAGGACTCTTGTTCAAGTAGTAGTAAACTGCATTTCAGTTGTATAGTGTTGTCAGTAACATAGTAAACATCTGTTTGCATAAATACAAACAACACAAAAATGTTTATTTTCCCTTTATGTTTGTATTTAATTTGCCTCTACATTACTTGACACCATTACTTGACACCTGCCACTTTGAGCTTTAAAAGGTTCACCTTCACAACCTAATGTGCAAACAGCATGAATGCATATGAGACATCTATGGCTGATAATGACACATTCATCTACTCTGGTTCATTTTCAATAGATAAAACAAGAGTTTTTAGTTCCTAACAGCAAAGAAAAAGGGTGCTGTCTGCAGCTGCCCTCTCTTTCCTTACTTTAACTCACCATAGCTTCATTAAATCAAATCAAAATGGGGCCACGGTAACAACAGAAGATACATTATTTCGCTTTTTAGCAATTTTTAGCTTTTATTTAAACTTAAATCTCTCATAGCACTGTGCAATGGAAGGTTCATTTATCCTTTTTTTTTTTTTAAAGAAAAAAGATTTTTAAACATCAGTGTTTTATAATTTTCACAGTTTGACTGTCAATGATGACTGTCAACCTCGGCATACGTGGTGGCAAATGTCAATTTTAGTTTTGTAATGTTTGTCTTATGTGCTCTGTAATATACTAAGCATAAATATTGGATACGTTTGCTGACGACGAAGGTATTTGCTTACGTTTTTATTTTGCCCCCTGCACTTCCCATATGATTACCCATAAGAGATCTCTTAAAAGCATGCACCAAAACAAAAACACTGGCATATGCACATGCCCATGTGCACACACAGATGTACAGTGATTGTAGGCGAGGATTAGTGGAACAATACAACAGTCAATGAGCTTAGCAGACTCTGGAAATGATTATGTAAAGAGATTGACCCAAAAGATGGCCAAAGGATAAGGCGTGACGCACGTTGTATTTAAAGTTATTAATTATCGCTTTAACCAAGTGATTCATCAATTTATTTTCGACATGTTAAAAGAAGATGTTTTTTTTATATGTATATTTATCAGCTCAAATACAAACAAATGTGCAACCGTTTAGATTTTGTAATCTGTTCGAGGCGATCAGACTTCACGGATAACATTTACACATTTAATCAAAACAATAAGGAAACAATCAGGCTGAATACAAAGGTCAAGACCAAACAATAAGTCACAAATCCATCTCATATTCAATCAATTAGCTTTTTAAATGTGATTAGTGCTCCACATATTTAAATGTTTTCACTGTAATTGTGTCCCCAACTTTACTCTTTACCCCCTGATTGGGACACAGTGATATTTTGCATTAGTATTTAGCTTCAATTCATTATTCTGTCATTTAGATACGGATAATCTGCTCTGCATACGATTCATACAGAAGGGAACATTTAACAGAAAAGTGAAGTGCTCCATAATTAGAAATAATGACACACATACAGTACAGTTTGTCGTCTTTATGTGCGTGTATGTGAAATAAGAGAAGTGGGTCATCATATAGGGGATTCTGTCATTTCATCTCTGCTCAAGGAGACCGACCCGCTTTATTTCTATTTCTGCCGTATTAGAAAGCAGCTTACTCAGGTATAGGAGAATGCCTCGAATGTTCCCGTCTAATGACATTTCCCAGCGGGGAGGTTTTTCAGAGAAGGTCCTTTTCCTCTGACCAGAGTGAAGACAACACCCTTGTATGTCAGATAATGAGACTGCGTCCCCGCTCCACTGTGAGGTTATATACCACTGCTCCGAGCTATCCGTCATGCTGGTACATAAATGATGAAGGTGCTGGGGTACACTTTGCTTGGCAGGTCTCCTTGTCCTGTAGTTTAAAAGGTAATCTGTTTTTTACGCTGTGGGGCTTGACTTCACAACTTAATTGTTTTTTTTTTTCTCTTTTTTTTCCTTCTTTTCTTAAGGAGCAATGACAATCTTCCATACAAACATTACATGATCGAATTCAACATTTGGTATGTGAGGAAATTGAGGAAGAGGGCGGAAAACACAAGGCTGTTTTATTTAAGTTCTGCACAAGTATAGTCCATGTATGACTGCACTGTCCACACAGGCTTTATATTGCTTTGTGAGTAGGAGTTTGAAACTCAATATGCAACATATTCTTTGTACACAATGACTTGTTTAATGATTAATGGCAGGTTAGTAATATTCATTATTCATAGATTTTTAGAGGGGCCTCATGCATGGCCTCATACATGTCTGGTTATGCTAAGAGGCTTTTGAAAAGACCCGTTTTGTTTTTCGTTCAGACTGTGCTGAACACCATTATATTTAAAGATGAGGCATCTGTTTTGGTGCCATAAAGTCACATCTGCTCATTTGTGGGGCAACATCAGTTTTCTTGACATTTAAATTCTGAGTCTGCTATGCAGAAAACTGGGGGCAATTTGTTTTTTTGGCAAGCTCTAAAGGTCATTAATCATGCTATAAAGATAGATAAAATGGCAATATAATTCATAAATATTCATTTTAGAAAAGCGGTTTACTGTTTGTTTTATGGGAGAACTTTGAATGTTTCAAAGCTCCAGTGCACCAAGTTATACAAACTATATCATCAGACCTGACTGAGGGAGCGTTTGCGTGTTTAAAGGCTCTGTCGGGGGAAGATGGGGGCCGGCCCAGCGACGGAGCGGAATGATGCACTTCTGAAACTTTGTGCTTTCTGCTCCTTTTGTGTTTTGAGTCGCACTGATACCTGGCTGCAGCTCTCTGACTCCTACTAGTGAAATGTTGCCGTCGCCTCGGCCTGTTTTGACGTACTGTAAAACAAATGTGACGGAGTATAGCACAAGATCTAAACGCTGCTATACTAGGAAAAAACAGAGCGAGGGAGCACGTGTGGAAATGATGCACTTAATCAGCATTGCTTGAACTCAACTGTAACACATTTATGTTGCTGTGTGAGTGCAGCCAGTTTAGTGCACAAATGCTTGTTTTGCATGCGTCATCAACAATAACAGACAACGTCATATATGAGACAGCACAGTATGTAAGCAGCACATGTGTGAGAAGTGTACATTTATACATCCCCACATCACACCACAGGGGAAATCAGAATTGGATTTGTGAAATGTGTTTGATTTTGCCACGCTGTCAGTGCAAGCTGCATGGATTCTGATATGACCATTCCCATTCTTGTCACATATCGCATATACAGTGTGTGTGTGTATATATATGGTGAGAGAGATATCGTATATGATCTACATGTCAATAATCTGATTTGAATTCAAATCTGACCATAGTTCATGTTTGGATTTCTTGGAAAAAAAAGCCTTGAAAAATATTCCATTTTAGTCACGTCACTGGAAAATAATTGGATATGAGTCACTTCAAGTGTGGTAATCTGCCGCAGACTCACCAGGTAAATGTGGGAATCCAGGACTGAATTTGTGCTGCCGTATAGCTGTCAAACCAGAGTCAAGTTGGAGTGAGTTCGCCGCTCGCATCGACGTGTTCACTTTACTCACTTACTGGTTTAACTGGGGTTGAGTGTGTTCTGTTGGAGCGAGAGCCTAATGCAATAATGCAGTAAGAGCTGGATACAGTGTTCGAGCTGTGACTGCAGAGAGACACACTCTCGACTGGTATTTGTCTTCGTTGTGTCTTCACAGTTTAAGAATGTCTCCAGGCCTTCAGATATCTGAACTGCTGCTCTTCGTTTTTTCATTTTTTATCAGGCATTTTTAAGTCTGTGGGAAAAAAAAAAGAGCTGAATATTTTGAGGTCTTGTTGCTGCATGATTTCTAATCCAAGACGAGTAACATGTTTTATTCATTAGATAAGTGGGTGTCTTCGAAGGTCATGAAGAGTATACCACCTACCTACAGAATGTCGAGAGAGAAGTAGAAATAAAAGTGTAGGCAGTCCGTGGGCTCTCATTTTAAATACTGAGCTTGTGATTATCTCAGCTATGGGGACATCCATCATGTTCATTAATTGAAACACAGCAATGCAACAGATAATAATGTTGTTTTTCAATCAAATTATTCCTTAAAATATCTTTTCTCATCTTTTATCTTTGTTCTGGTTTCCCCTCTGATGTGAACAGTCCTCCTCTTTGCATCTCCCCCCACTACGGATGCCTATTCAACATTTTAAATATGAATAATAACGTGCTTTCTGTAACTGAAATGTTGACGACTGTATTGCCAGTATTGGTTGCTGTTGAATAAATACAGTATGTTGTCTTTGTGTAGACAAGCAACACCAAAAAGCCAAAGTGTATCTCCGCTTTCATGTCTCAGTCAAAGAAGTCAAGTCTCTTCTTTATGTGGAGTTCACTCATGGGCCTGGGTTCAGTGCTTAGTTGACGTAGAGACAATTATTGGACACATGATCTGTGTATATTTGTAAAGCCGAGGTCCCTGCTTCATTTACTCAGTCCACTACAGGATGGTCAGGCAGCCTGCCAGTCCATTCGCACCTTAAACAGCAGCAGCGGCGGCTGCACAGCAAGGCGGGCAGGCAGGCAGTAGGGGATACTTAGTTTTGAGCATGAGATAGGATTCCTGAAAGCATCTGTCTTCATTCACGGATGGTCTGCCTTTATGGGGGCCCAAGATTATCTCCTTGTTGAGAAAAGAGCACGGTGCTTATGAATCATTTGTGGATCTGAGGGCAACATGGTGAGCAAGGAGAAGAGTTTTAATCACAACCCGGGCATGTGTTTGGTGTCAGATCTGCACCTTTTGAGCACAGTCTTGATGATTATTGTTGTTGGTTTCTCCCAAGCTTTTAAAATGGAAAAAATCTATTTATGACGATGATAAACCTTTGCGACCAAATTTACCTGGCCATTATTTCCCCCGTAATATAACCATTTTGCTATTTTTGACTATTTTTACTGCCTGTATCTTTCTCATAATCGCTTTGTGTGTCGCTCTGCAGGTTCTACTGGGACTTGATAATGCTCATCATGATGATGGGGAATTTAATCATCATTCCTGTGGGAATAACCTTCTTCTCAGAGCAGACCACCACCACCTGGCTGGTCTTCAACGTAGCCTCGGACACAATCTTCCTGGTGGACCTGGTCATGAACTTCAGGACGGGGATTGTCAACGAGGAGAGCTCCGAGATCATCCTGGACCCAAAGGTCATCAAGATGAATTACCTGAAGAGCTGGTTCGCTGTGGACTTCCTCTCCTCTATTCCAGTGGATTATATCTTTTTAATAGTGGAGAAAGGCTTTGACTCAGAGGTTTATAAAACAGCCCGTGCCCTGCGAATCGTTCGCTTCACAAAGATCCTCAGTCTTCTGCGTCTGTTAAGACTGTCCCGGCTCATCAGATACATACATCAGTGGGAGGAGGTGCGTATATGTATACTCTCTGCTTTTCCGTGTACACAGAAAAAGGATAAGATATTTATGTATTTAAAAGCAGAGCGCAGGAACATGACTCAGAGAGAGTTGCAGCGGATGAGGTCAATGTATTTGTGGCTCTGACTCCGGCTTGGTGCCTTTTTCAGAGCGGCATGGTAACAACCTTGAAAGGTTAATGCACACATGTACAGTAACTGTGCTTGTATAGAAGGGATAGGGGCCGTCAGTCAGGCTTCGGTAAGATGGCGTATCTGCAGATAACGAGGCATTGTCAGTCTCAGGCCGTTGATGGATGAAATGAATTCACAATCGGAACTCAAACCTGCGGTGAATGCCTATGGATTTAGGATGTAATTTACTATTCAACCCAGGGATTCATTAATGTATTGCACAGATACATATATATTGAGTGGAATAGATTTTTCCTGAATGATTTTGCAGGTGTGTTTTTTTTCTGCATGGTTCCTGGTGGATTTTGTGCAAATATTCACAAGGTTACACCGGACTGGACATGACAGAGAGCGAGACATTATCACTCTCCATCGATTCATTGCACTCCCAGACTCGGACTATTTAACCGAGCTCTAATGTTCTCCTTCCCCCTGGTCACAATTTCAGTGCGACCGAGCGGTCTAAAGATTGTGCTCCTCCACAGTATATCACTTTCAAAACCATTTCAGCACATAGATGCAGTAAACATGTCGTGGCCCAAAGCACTCGCATCACATTTGACCTGGAAATGTAGACTGCTTTAAATGATAATGACCTCACCTCGTACTCCTCCTGAATGTCCTTGCCCTAATGCCCCCCCCCCGTCCATCCTGCAACCTTGCTGCTGCTGCTGCTGCTGCTGTTGTTGTTGTTGTTGTTATCCATGCTGCTTGTTACACCGGCCGAGGTAAACTGTGCTGTTGTCAGGGCTCGTACCTAAGAGTGCAGAGCGCTGTGGTTTGATGACACGTCGGAAACAAAGCTCAAGCCTTAGTTCAACACTTGGTGTCATACATTTGTAATGTGATGGAGCATTAACACACATCACGTTACAGACAACACACGCCATTCAAATATTAGCTGCTGTATATTCTTCTGCACGATTGAGAACTTTTTTAATTTGGAAAATCCGTGGAACTAATTAAAAATAAACCTGTTTTAGGGTTAAGAATCAACACTTAGTGAGCACCATATGGATTACAGCTGTTTGGTGTTATCATCCAGGCACGCACGCTATGTGGGAAGTTGATTATGAAATTCAGATAAGGCAGTGCGCTATCCTGCTGTGCTGTATAGTTTACTCAGCTGTGTACGGTGGGAGGGTGAGATGGTATGGACCGGGTTAGAAACACAAATAGACAGTGCTGCAAGGTTAATGAAAATCTGCAGTGAACATTCAGGGGAGGCGGTGCAGTGTATAGGGATGTGTCATAATGCTCGGATACGACAGCAGAGCTCACAGCCGTGCACTCTGTCTCCATCCCTCTCACGCTCCGTTATTAGTCCTTTTCTCTATTCCCCTCTGTGCCTATAAAGCATTCCCCATCTTTCAAGCGTTCTCCCACCGTCTTCCCCTCACACTGTGTCTCTCAGTCACAATGTGTCCTCTCCTCCCTTTGCACCGCTTTTGTGTCGAGATGCTTTTGTCCCTAATCTCCGCAAACATACAGTACAGATGGCAAAAAAAACACCTCAATGTAACCACGTAACCAAATAGACACTCTGGAAAAACCTAACGGCAAATCAGACACATCCACAAGAGACGTGAGGGGAAAGAAAAGGGACTGTCGTGACTTGTTAGGTGTAGAATGCAGGATGTGAGCTTTCGGGGAAGGACAAATGCAGTGTTCAGCAATTATCAGGGGTCTGAAGCAGTGAACCATGTCTGCATCGGCCTGGAGATAGTTATGCAGTCAGTGTCTTCAGTAATTCATCCCTCAGCTTGTTGTGATCCCTCCCCCCGCCCCCTTTTCGCTTTCTCCATCTGTACAGTAAAAAGTCTTTCTCCAATTAGTGGATGGACAGATAATTTGCGATATTTTCTGTGACGATATATTGCTTTTTTTTAGCATATAATTCCTTTTTATTTACTGATATTACAAATAAACATTAAACTATTTGTGTATTAGCATGCACAAAATCTATTGTTTACGTCCACTAGATGGTGCCAAGTGCTCACTCTCGGAGCTGTTGTGTGAGTATATCGCAGTATATGATGTCGCAAATACTCAGTGTTTTGCAGTATCCTGATAATATCGTATCGCCATGTCTCCGCCGATTCCCAACCCGAGAAGCTAGCGTCATTTAGTTTTTTTGTCGATACTCATTCATAGATGAGATAGGTTTTCATTCTTGCAGTACCCAAAAGAAGATAAATGTTCAATGAAATGTATACAGAACGAGAACTGTTTCCATTACTGCTGGGAATGCACAAAATAGATTTTTCATGAGCTTTTTCCACATGTTTTTATTTATTCACAAGTGCTACTTTCCTGCTTTACGCGCAGTTCTCCAGGTGTTCCTTCAATAATTTATTCATCTGTTTGCTCACACATAATTATTGTAACGTGTAATTGCAGCATATTGAGTGTGAAGGTCAGGCCGAGCAGTAAACACACTCCCACGACCAAATGGGAGGGTTGTGTGGCGTGTTTACACATCAGTGATTATATTTTCTTATTGTTCAGATTATGTTTATACTAACAAAATCTGAGGTCATTCTCATTGACATTGCTGATATGGTGTGCAAAGACGTGTAGTGTCTTTATGTGGACAGAGGACAAATGGATCTACTGTCTTGGGTTAAGTATTCTTCTAGGTCATTTACCTTTTCTGATTCTGAGCACGGTCAATTATCATTGTCAGTTTTTCTGTTTTATTGAGTTACTTTACAATGTTACTGGATTTATTTAAGAATTAACCAGAGTTGCAGCACATACAGTATGTATGATGTTGACAATATGAGCAACATTTCCCACTCAGAGAGATTCCTACCACTAATAAAGACCCAGTGGGAATCATTAAGGACCGACTATTTAACAACTCAAGGAAACTGCACTGCACACAGGAAGCGATGTCCAGTGAGGTTGGAAAATCACATGACCTCACTCAGCCAATCAGCGGAGGTCAGGCTACATCACAGAAAGTGACTTCACGCCTGTGTGTTTCTTTTTTAACTTTTTACAGATACATCTTTGAAAAAATGTTTTAGAATTTTCCAAGTTCATGTGTAGAAGTTAATTATACTGCTGAAAAAACCCTGGTCGTAGGATAAACACTTTGCTACTGCTGTATACGCAACACTCGGTGAAGTCACCACATGAATGACGATAACAATAAATCCAGGAGCAGAGAAGGAGTTAACATTTTCACCCCGATGCAGACAATCCCCACAGCTCCCAGTGCCACATCTGGCTCATCACAGCCACCAGGCCTCACGCCACATCCCATCTCGAGCACTAGGGCTCAGGTTGAGCTTGTGGCAGGACACCGGTCCCCAGGGTGCACCGTCACTTTCCAAAGCCCGAAGCAGAATCTGTGTCCACTATGGCTTACAACTTAAGAGCAACAAACCAGTCAACATGATCATTAAAGCATTTTGTTTACCAACATACTCGACGTATGTATGTGTAGTCAAAGAAAACTAACATTAATTGTCTTACTATGATAAAGTCTATGTAAGGTATAATACTTAATAATAATAACAATAATAATGATGATGTCTTAATATTCTTAGTAAGAGTTTGGAGATGAATGCAGACATCAGATTTCCTTGACTACTCAAACATATCGTATTTTCCGCATCTGCAGAGTCATCAGCGAGTTCCGTGTAAGGCATCTGTTGGGACCTAATTATTGTTCATTTCCATGATGCTGCTTTTGTAAATTTTAATTAATGCATAACTACCACATTTTGACATTTCATTTATGGAACCATGTAAGCATGAGGGCTACACGGCAACGGAACTGTGTTTGTGAGACACGGTTTCCTTTCATATTTCACAGAAAGAACAAACTGAGTGTGCGTGACGCAGCTATTCCAGCTCCTGCACACAACTCCAGCATCAGAATCACGAGCTGTCGTGCAAAAGTACAACCTGTATCTGTGAAAAAACCCGCCGTAAGCGACACATCGAGTCACTTCTCACGATCAGATCGGTCTCTTCATTTACCACTAAAAACATCTGCCTGCTCATGTTTATGTTACTTTTTTTTGTACAAGGATTATGGACTATGTTGTGTTTTTTACATCTTGCTGTATTTACAGTAGACAGGTAGTGTCTGCTGCAGGGGAGAGCTCAGCATGATGCAAGTGATCCGTTTAATTAGAGTGTCTGTAGGGATCTGTCGTCTTAAGCTAAGGTGCACGCTTGGTTCACAGCTCGCTCGGTAAATTGATCTGAAAGAGGGGAAAATGTGAGCCAACTGACCTCGGTATCTAGTTCACTGTGTGGGAACAGTAGAGGAGACTAAGTGTGTTACACTGGCTAAATGTGGCCTCCACTAAAATAACCCACGCTTTTGTGCGATAGACGATTTTTTTTTACTCTTCCATCTTTAGGCAAAGCTGACTGAGGGGATGTTTAAGTGTTTGTCTACACTGGTTCATTGCAAATGCTCGTGTTGAATTCAGTGCAATTATGAAAAGGGTTTGTTCTGGGGTTGTTGTTGTTTTTTTGGCCGTATCATATCAGTTATCATTTTACTTAGTGATCAGATCAGAAAAGAGTCAAACAAACTTGTGACTTGGAAGTCACATTGATATTGTTTTTGTTTTTGTTAGCAATTGCTTAAATTTGAGAAGCAAAGTAAACCATTTGTGCCGCATAAATGATTTAAGTTCTGTCAGTCAACAGACGGCTCAAAGAGGTTGAGATAAAGTCACTGCTCACGGTAGTTTGATCGTCTCTCTCGGGGGTGGGCAGTGTTTGGGGCCTTGAGACCAACCCCCACCTCCCCACCGCGTCTCACACAGAGACACAGGTGCATAAATCAGACACACTGAGAAGGTGTGCTGAGTCATGAGTCGTGCTGAAAGGGAGACAAGCAGGTTGAAAGAGACAGACGGGTTGCTGTTTGTCTCTGTGTATCTGTGTGTACAGCAGCAACATGAGCGCGGTTCCTGTTCTGTTCCCTGACTGGTTTTCTATTATGTCGGCTTGTGCTTCTCCCTGTAATCACACCTGGTAAAATGATGCTAAGCGAAGTGTGGACAAAGTATTTTGAACACATATGAACCAGGGTCTCCTCTTTTTAAATGTATCAGAGCTCATCTGAACGAAGACGAGCTGTAAAGAATGTGTACAATCCATTTATCACACAGCACAGCAAATGACATTTAGAGGGGGATAATTAAAAGGAGCCTGGCCTCATTACCATGTCCTCTCAAATGGCATTTGGTTGTAGGAGACACACACACACACACACACACACACACACAGTATACAGAGTGTAGCAGAAATGGAACTGGCTGCGGGAATCTCTTCTGTGAAAGAGCTGGATTTCAGCAGCGCCTTCGGCCTGTGGCTGCAAACAACTGTTTACTGTTGCTGCACATGATTTGATGTGATGTGTGATGCCGAGGGATGTTGAGGGACTGTGTCATATCTACAGTATGTGTTTGGATATTTTATATCCTGCAGCTGTGAGGTTGCACATATGGAAGCCTCTTATGACAAGTGCTCCAAGCCATCTCTGTTTGCACAGGCCACTATTCATCCTTCTGTAATGTATGTGGCATAATTGCAGCAAAGACAAACTGAGCGTTTGAAGCCAAATTAAAATTTCACGCAGGACACAAGCACAAGTACACAAACAGTAATCATATGATCATTAAAGTTGCTTGTAGGGAAAAACTCTGTGTCCCCGTGAGGCAATGTAGGGCTGCTTGGTACGTTTGGAGCAGGTGTGAGTTAGCCCAGATTCCGTGTCGCTGCTGCATGAGACACTCACAGTCTGGGACGTGCAGCTGCTTCATGTCCCAACAAGAACATATAGGACATAAGGCACTGAAAGATCTGACTTCACTTAAAGGTATGTTGAGGACGCGGGGAAAGTGGGGACATCAATCAGTGGCATCAGGCCTGCAAGTGCCCCTTCAAAGAGGTGCAGAGGATGCACTGAATGTCCCGGCATTTGAGTCCATGACTGAAGAGAATGTGAAAATGTCGCAACTTGATCTCCACCACAATGATCCTGATCAGCAGAGCATGTGATATTCAGTCGTATCAGAGCCTCCATTATCCTCTCTGCATATCAAGCTTGTCAAGTGGTTGCTTTTCTTTTGTGTTACACTTCCAACACTAACAGTTTGTAAATATGCCTTTAAATCTTTGACCAGCAATTTGGAGTTGTTAAGCAAATGCTAAACAAGCAGTTAATGACCAAATATGGCTGCACTTTAATTTGATATCGATCCAAAACAAAGTGCATTTCTCATTACTGTAGAAGCAAGAATTTGCTGCCTGTTGGCTACAGAGGCGAGGGAGTCATTGCTCTGCCTCTTCACACATTTTTCATCAGGCTTCATAATGAAGTTTGTGCTTTGTTGCAAAAACAAACCATGCATCTTTTTTTTCTTTTTTTTTTTGACTTTATGACGTGAAAGCTGGCAAAAGCATTGATTCAGTATCCAAAGGCTATAGGACTTATGTTAGAGGACCAGACAGTGGATTGTGAAATTTCCATATCCCAATTGGTAATCCCACTTTTGTCACTGTTGTGTATATAGCATGTGCGTGCAGGCTCTTGGGGAGGAAGCAGATTCTTTGCTGTGACGCGTGGAGGAGGAAATGCGTCCTGTGGGGTTTTAGAGTTTGGTCACGTGTCTGTATGTGTGAATCTCCTGTGACACGCCTGTCGCACAGTTTCGTGATTATCAAACCCAGACACTTTCCTTTCTGTTGTTGACCGTTTTGTTTGTCCATTTCTCTTTATTTCAGTCACACACACACACAACAAGCCCTAATGGACTCCTCACGTCCATTTATATCAAGCAGACAAAAATGAAGGGCAGTGCTCTTCTTCCCTCTCATGCTGTCTGTTTTCACGTCCTCTTTCTGAAGACATGGCTCTCTGACGATGAACATAATGTGTCTTGAATCAATTTCTTAAGTCCCGGACTCCACTGCCCTTGGAGGAGTTTTCTCCCCCCCGCCCCCCCCTCCAGATTTAACAAATGTTTCCGTGCCAATTTACAATTTGCTCCTTCTGTTGCTAGTTGGTCTTGTTAACTGCAGTAGAGATTTGTTATGTGTTGGATTATTTGGCCTAACTACAGAGTTAATTGTGAGGCTGTTGGAAGAAAAAAAAAGAGTGGTGTTACATGGCAAACTAACACCACACAAGTACTGTAATAGCCTGTGTTGTTAGGAAACCAAATGGATTTCATGGATTCCTATTTCCTTTCTGTTGTGTCAATGCTCACATGGTGACACCCCTGAAATGTGGCTGCCAAAACAACTGCTTGGAGACGCACACAGCGAAGATGAAAGCTACATCGAACCGAGGGAGCATCATTATCTGAGCATCTGCCCACAGACGTGACAGCCTCCTCAAAGAATTTAAAAAGCAGCTGGCTGCCAGACATCACAGATAACCTGTTCATGTTCACTGTCGGAGTATGATGAGGCATTTAAGGGCACATGGAGCATGTACATGCAGTGTTTTCACTGGTAAATGCCAGTGAGTTAAAGCTAAATGGTATTGTGCTCTCTCATATCGCACACACATCCCAAGCAAACAATACATAATCATCTTTTTAAAGGCACATTAACTACAATATTAGCTAAAGGCCATAACTGAATGTGATGGTGATTAAGTCCACACACTATGGTAAAACACTAAATATACATTTATGGTAAATTATGGCCATCTGTTATCACTTTCTCTGATATTCAGGGTGGTTAGTTTTCTGCCATGATATTGTTTTAATCCTTAATTGTTTTTTTTCTGATAAATCTATCAATTCATGCATTCACATCTAACAGGGTCCAACAGACACCAGCGTTATTTTAAGCTTGTGAGAATACAGTATTTGGATTCACTGACAAATCTAGATAAGTCAAACCTAGGAAGAAACAATTATTAATAAATTGTAAGGATTGGAACCTTAATATGAAGTTATCAGTGTGATGTTTTATGTTTCATGATAATTTAATATCAGTCCTTGATGAGACACACACCAATGTGCTTTCTGCTAGTTGAGTCAGTTGTGTAGATTTGAATTTGCATGTGATTTTGAAAAGTGACATTAGGATCATGCGTCTTGGATTTCCTGTAGGTTCATCCATCTACTGCATCTAAGTCACAGTGCATCACACTGACTGTAAAAATGATGTGCACTCTTCCGCTGGGAGTACCTCTATGTCTCTCTCCCTCTCTCTTTGTACTGTCACGGTCAGTCCGCCTCTCAGATCAACCCTTTATTTGATGCAAACAGACGTATGTCCGCACAGTGACGACAGGGAGACGGAAAGGCAAATTGACATGGGAGGCAGAGACAGAGACAACAAGAAGGGACGTTTTTTATGCTATATAATATAATGTCCTTTCTTTTCCTTTGTACAGCGTTGATTGAGTTTGAGTAATGAAATGTACATTGAGCCACGCACACAGTGCCCTCAGACCGCTGCCCTCTTCTGTTCCTGAGCATGTGCTGCAGCAGTTTGAGCAGACTCACAGCAAATTGTGAGTTATTCTCAGCACAGTTTTGTTTTTAGGATGATTTCATGTTTTGACATTCAGCAACATGTTTTTTTCTTCTTCTTGATTTTTATTAACCCCCTGGAGTTTTGAGTCGGAGACAGTCAGTGAAAGCAGCTTTGATACTACTGTCCATCCCCATGGGGATATCCCCCAGTGAACACAAGTTTGTCTCTGTGTGGTGTGCACAATACAGTAAGCAGACAGATGACAGATATAGTCTTGGGAGGGGGGCTGCAGTGATAAGGGGGAAGATTAAGCTAATCTGCTATTTGTGTTCACCGTGGCTGTTGGTGGTTGCTGTGTGTGAGGCGAGGCTAACGGAAACGCTGGTGATTCCTGCAAATACCTTTAGTTCAGAATGGTAACGAGTGAACAGATTATCATCGTAATTAAAGTGAACGCTCACATTTTAGATTAAACATTCTATTGTCTTTTCTTTTCTTTTTTTGTAATTCCCGATTACTTTCCATCAATTGACGAATCTTTACACGATGGACTCATTCTCCACACGTCACACAGAGAGCGGGTGATGCACTTTATGGAAAATGTCCTGTAATTATGCGTCGCGCAAATTCATTCATTAGTAACTAGTGAGGCATTCTTGGTCGTTATTCTTTCAATTCCCCAAGATTGAACGTTGTGTAGTGATGCAGCCTTCACGCATCTATCATGACAACAGCCGGGCTTCAGCAGTTGTTGTCGCACGCACCATAACAACGTCTCTATGGTAACACAACAGTACGTATTAGCTTTTTAAGCATATCAGCTGTAGCCATGATTTAGAGGCCAACATAGTGTGTGGTATGTACACATAGTGTAATGCGCTGTTGCTCCACTGTGGCTCATATGAGGGATTATAATATGCCCACTTTACTGTGCTGCACATTTGTTGTTATATTTCCGGTTGTGTAGTGCCAGTGTTCTTGTTTCCACCTCAGTATTGTTGCTTTGGGGCATCGTGAAGTGTGTCTCCTCGCAGTAGGAACGGTCCATCTTGCAGTTACTTACACTAACCCGCAGCACAGGTCACCCTGTGCAATCCAGTCAAATCCTTCCTGCACTCACATGGTCACTAATCTGCAGTCTTGGCATAACCGCAAGCTACAATACTCTCTCCTCCCCCTCTTCCACTCCCCCTCCGTTGCATTTGCAGAAACATTTGTCTTCCTACCCTGTTTTTTTTTTTTTCTCCCCCTCACTTTTATCTGTCTGCCTTTTTTCTCCTATATATAATTAGGGATGGGTATCGAAAACCGGTTCTTGTTGAGAACCGGTTCCGACTGTTTTGATTCCTTGGAATCGTTTGCCAGTTTTGCAAACGATTCCCTTATCGATTCCGAGCGGGCGCGAATGACGTCACCACGCACGTTGCGTAGCTTACGCAAGATAGGTACGCAACGTGCGTAGCGACGTCCAGTGCAGTGCAGCCGGCAACATGGCACCCAAGCGGTACAAACGCTCGAAAGTGTGGTTACATTTCACGAGAAAGGGTGACAACAGGGTAACTTGCAATATTTGCAAAGTGGAGATTTCATCAACGGGAGGAAATACTACCAATATGCAGAAACATTTGCGCACACAGCATGCGATAACTTTGAATGAATGTCGCGTTTTCGATACGCTCCGAGTCCGGAGTGATTCTCAACCCAGCAGCAGTTAGCATGTCCTCCTCTGCTGTTAATACCGTAACAACACTGCCTATCATGTTAGCGCCATTTGCCTCGTTGTAAAACCTGCTATTACTAACAGTTAACATTAAATGAATGCCTTCTGCATTTAATTTAGAAAATGACCGTGACAACTTCGTCATAGCTGTAATAATGCACAGTTCCATTGAGTTTGACTGAATTCGTCACTGGCTATTAGAAAAATGTTACTGGATGTTACTGGCCATTCTTGTATTTGCCACAGAATAACTTATCTTGTATTGTATGTTGTTAATTTCTACATACAAGAATATTTATTTTATTATTATTATACCTCAAGACAGTTTGTAAAGTCATGTTACTTCTAACTGAACTAAAGTTGATTCTAATTGACCTGTTTGTTCTCCTTTTTTCCAAATGAGAATCGATAAGAGAATCGATAAAGAACCAAATCGTTTAGCAGAATCGAAAATGGAATCGGAATCGCAAAAATCTTATCAATACCCATCCCTAGTTATCTGTGTGTTAGAGCTATATTCAGTGGTGCTGGTAAACAGTGACAGACTCGCTCTGCCCCAATAGCCCCGCTCTTTATGTGGTAAGCTACTCACGCCCTGGCTCCAGCTCCAACTTTTAAGACATGACATAGAAATGGTAACAATCTTCTCACCCAATTCCCGTCCAGAAAATTTCTTTTTCCTTAGACTGTTCAGATTAAAAATGTGTCATTGTTGATATGTGATATGTGAAAAACGTACGTGTCACGGTGCCCAGTAATGTTACCTCATAACTCACGTAAAGCATGAAAAAAGGAGAGTATTTCATGTGCAGATGCACAAGAGGAGAAAATATACGTGTTCTCACTGCAGGGAAATGATTAGGGCAAATGTAAATATAGACCATAATAATGTGATCTTTGTCGACATCTGTGAGGCGTTATATAGTTATCCCACTCGTTTGGTAGATCTGTCACCTCCCTGTTACCGTTCACTTGTTTGTCTCTCCATTATCGACAGAGGACACTGATTTAATTCCTGGAATGATGTTGTCAAACTGTCACGCCGAAAAAACAAAACAAAAACCGACTTGCATAACCAGACAATTGGTGTGGAAAATGGGTCACATGGGAAAAGCGTTTCAGGTGGCATGTTTTTGCACAACATGCACCACATTCATTCGTTTTTTTTTCCCTCCACACTTTTCTGGTTGCATTGATGAAGTGACACAAGTGTCGCCGTGTGAACAACACGACGGCTTATGCTGAGAGATGTCAGTCATGTGAGCGTGTTTTCTTGGAGCTGAGCTGATGTTGTTATTTTGTTAGCACTGCTCGGGTTACAGGTACAAATCAATAGAACGTTCAACCTTCCCCTCATCCATAAATACATTTAGTTCTCTGTACTGAGCCTTTCCTTGCATATAGAGAAGACTTAATAAACCATGAAAGCAATTTCTAGACGAGCGTGCATACATTTAACTGCACACATTAATCCCCTTTGAGAATAACGTCCACATAGGGACACAGAGGAGATTTAGTGTGTTTTTAAACTCACAGCAAAGGTACACGGTTCCCGTATTGCATTTCACATCAATGTTCCAGTCCCAGAGCACTTTAGCTGCACAGTTCCACTCCAAACGCGATCCACATCCGAGTTCCGTGCAGAAAACCTCCTCGACGTCACTCCCGGTGGCTGTGTGAGATTCTGCCTCAGAGGATGTGGCCTGTGCGAGTGCAGCTCTGAATGGTGGAGCGCAGATTAAGGCAGAACAGAAGCGTTGAGGTTATCACGCTCACACGACCGAAATAGACGCAGAGCGGGTGAGACAGCGGGCAAGGCAGAGCAGAGCTCGCGGTGGAGTGTTATGTGCTCAGTGGAAGAGCAAGAGAATCCTGCTGACGGACACAGGAATGATGGAGAGCAGAGCCGATGAGCTGCAGAGCTCACACAGCAGAGAGCTTCTCTGGGCTTCTTTCTTCTTTCTAACTTGTGACTGACACAAGTGATGACTCATCCAATTAAACAAATGCTTGGATGAATCCAGTGAAGAACATGAGTATCATACATTCTACAACACCTTTATCTTATTCCTAAATGTGTGTAGTTGTGTTTGATACAGAACTTGCGTCTTCTACTCCAGGTTTTAACAAATGAATATCAAAGGAAAGTTAAATCGAAGAATGAGGAAAAAGTATGACTTTATTTTGTAAAAAGGTCCCACATTCATATAACGTGTTCTTTGTGGCTCATTATTGGTGCCTGATGGTGAACTCGTAGTGTTTCGGGATAACCTTGAGTGCTTGTCAAACGTCACATTTTAATTTCATAAATGAGTCGACTACTAAAAAAAAAAGTAATCTCACAACACAACAGGGACGGTGACCAAATAAACAAGATGAATGAGAGGCACAGAGCGTGACAGGGCTGTGTATATGGGGTGTTTTTGTATTTATGACCGGCCGCTAAGTCATTATGGGTATGAATGAGCCTGATGTTTTATTCATTTCTTATTTCCTTCTCTCTGTTGGTTTCGAAATTCTCTTTCTCCACACAGTCTAAACACAGGCACGCTAAACTGACCTGAGTAAAGATTTCTTAAGAGTTGGATTTGTAAATGTGTAAATGTCCCACTGATTACCACCTACCTTTTTAATTAAGTCTGTCTACAAGTGACTGTTGGGCCTCATTGCCTCTATGCTCCTTCAGGGTTTTCTTTTAACGCAGGGAAACGACAGCTTTTCAGTTTTTTACTTAGTGATGATGATCTGGATGGAGCTGAATTGCGTGCACGACACTTCGGCGTCCTGCGTAGTCTGTGTCGTGAACAGATTTACAGCCTTGTTAGCTTGTCAGAGCATACACGATGCTGCCTGAAGCTCTAAAATTATGCCATGCTTTTTTTATTATTATTATTTCACAGGACATTAGAGTAACATGAATTAATATTACTTCCAGCAAGATGCTTTCCTTTTTTTTTCTAGTGCTTGAAATATATTTTCAGAAATGTCCCTTTTTAGTTGTCTGCCAGCACATGTCAGGGATTTTTTTTTTTTTTTTAGATGATCCAAAGAGAGATTTACATTAAGAAGGGAGAGTTCCAGATTTTCCACGAGGCAGTTTTGTCATTGTTCAATGAAATAGCCAGTGGTGGATCCCTAATCTTCACTAACCTCAAGCAGAGGTCAGTCCTGTCCAATTTGAAGACGCATAAAGAACACTTAATAACTGCATGTTCAAGGCCCAGCACTTGATGATGAGTAATTCTCCTGCATGCTCTTTTTGCTGCACATCAGATTTGAAAAAGGCAGCTGTCGACCCGACTGACCGCCAAAACATTCAATTATTAAGGGGATACACACACGGGCACATTGATTACAATTTGCCATTCATCTTTTAAACAGTTTGTGTATGGGCCCTTCACATCCTCATCTACTCTCTGCTATATTGTTACCATAGATAGTTGTGTGTGTGAGAATGAGCGGTTGACCTTGTGTCACTATTGGTGGATGCTCCGTGTCAGTGCCTCCCACATGTATTTCCTGTGGTAGCACAGTTTGAGAGCTTATGGAGCCAGAAGCAATACAAGGGTTTACTGCTTTTGAAATATCTGTTAAATGTCACTGCCTTGCTTTCCATATGTATGTGTAATGTCACTAGAGAGAGTCATTAAAAAGCGATTGAAGGAGGATTAACACAAGACGGTGGTCACAATACATTGATGAAGGAGCAACACATTAGTACACAGAGCTGCAAAGAAATGCAGCATGGCAGACAAAATAGTGTGTATTTGCAAAAATGACTAATTCTTATTCTAATAAGAGGCTGCCACTGTCACCAAACTATCACTAAGGCACAACATTTAAAACATGTTCAATAATGTACAGGCTTAAAACCACTTTCTGCAATCCCACTTCAAACTGCATGAGCAGTGTTTTGCTCCCCTGTCAGTCGTCGACTTCCTCTCTGCTTTCAGCCGTATGATGCACCTTCACTGCAGAGCCCAGTTTTTCATCTGCTTTTGTCGAGATGTTTTTGACAGGGACAGTGAGATTTCTTTTTTAGGTTTGGTCATGCTGAGCATTTCTAACACATACTGTAGCAGCTACCCGCTCTCTGCTGGCGTGTGTTGCAAGCCTCTTCGAAATAGCAAAACAAACCAGAAATACGGTTTGCAGGCCACAAATGAAAACTTGTCTTGTGTTGTCAGTTTAACATGTTTCCTTAATCTCTGATGATCACTGTATATCATAATATTAAGTCCTTAAATATAGTTAATTTGGTGGTTAAGGTCAAAGGCTGAGGCCACTGTTGCCTGTGGAAGGACATTTTTGCCTTTTTGAACACGATACCTCAGGGATGCCTTGTGGGGAAACAGATGTTCACTTGGATTCTAGGATGAGTTCATTAGGTTTTTGTAGTCGGACGCCATGTGAGCGCACATGGTTTTTGCACTGGTACACGGCAATGGCAGCACACTAATGATGCCGCCTCAGATACAAATTCTTTCTAGTATAGCCCTACTGTAAGTTGTCCTTTATAATCCTCTGTCTTGTGACTATACCAGCAGTGCCTATAATTACAAGCTCTAAAAATAGACCACTACCTTGTGGCAACCTGCTGCCACTGCACTAGACCTTTGAAACTGGCACCCAGGAAATGCAAACCCAAACAAATAATGTCATTAACATTGTGTTAATTAGTTTCTACACTTTTCTTTTTCTTTTTCTTTTTTTTTTCCCGTCTCTGGCTTCAGTGACTCAGCCTGACTCACAGTTCACATGAGGCCCATGAGCAAAGTTAAAGTTATTAAATGATCCCTGGAAATGTTGCTGAATCCTCTGCAACCTTGGAATCCACATTGTCATTTTGACTCAGTGTCACGCTAGACCTATACCTTTATTTTTAACCCAGTGTTTCATTTGTGTTGCTATTTGAAGGAGGAAAACGCAGACTATTCTATTTCTATTTCTATTTCTGCCTGGTGTGAATCTGGTTCAGTTCAAACTGGGACCAACTTGCTATTTTCCACACCTAATCCTCCAGGAATATGTAGTTACCTTTCTTTGTTTGTTCACTCTCTCTGTGTTTGTAATTATTTCATGTGAGAAATATGAAAACATGTAATCACACACATGGACATTCTTGGACACCCTTAGTGAGGACACTTGGACATAATTACCCTAACCTAAGCCATCGCAACTAAATGCCTAACCATTAAAAGCTTAACCTTACCTAATACCAAGTCTAATCCTAACCCCCCCCCAAAAAAAAGCACTCTAAGGTTGTTTGAACCAGACAAAGTCAAATTTCCCAGAGTGAGAGAATAAAGATATAGGCAGCCGTCCTGTAAACCAGCAGCTAATTTTAGCCCGTGAGAGCAGTGCACAGTATCTCCCCGTGGATGTCTTGAGCCATAGAGGGGTTTGAGCATCAGCTTGGCCTTTTGTTCTCCCTCCGGTTCAGTGCGTGGTCGCTGTCCTGTTTATTCTGAAAGGTCATAGGATAGTCACAAAGGAAATATGTGGATTCACAGAGCGTTTAAGTCACCTGGGGTTTTGACCGGGTTTTACTTTGGTTTACGCACTTTTAATAGATTGCACTTGAATGCACCCCTGTAATTTCAACTCCTCGCAAATGATTATTTTTGAATCATTTAAAAGTAACCTTACGAAAAGTGCACACTTTCTCATTTTCCGCCATGTCTCCTTATGACAGGTGTAGCCCACTCTAATTATTGCACTTATGAGAAGTGAAGTGGGCGGTTTTCAAGAAATGAGAAGTTGAAAGCTTCGACATTAATACCCGATATCATTCATGAAATAAATTGGCAAATGGTTCAGCTTTATTGTGCAAAGCGTTCTCATTCCTAACCTTATTTCAGCATGAGAGTCCAGCTTTGCACTGTGGAGGATTATGGAGTACCTAACCTGGAGAGAAGTAATGACCTTCGTATACTGAGAGTTAGTGCCCCAGCTAACCGTCCGGCATGAGTCACTTCTCTTTGCCCAGATCCATTTTAAATGGAACAGTTTTTCATTGCAGATGATGGTTAATCATCCTGCTGATGACTTTCCTATTCTGAAAATGTCCTTCTCTGGATGAGGAAAAAAAAAAGACTCATAGTTCCTGGCATTTAAAAACACACCAATGATTCCAGAGGTCTGCGCTCACCTCATCATTCAGCATTTCATTCAGCTCATTCTCTCTGCACTATATTAAACCTGTGCTCTTTGTGGAATTCCTACACTGAAGCCATGTTGCATAGTCCAGCATCTGTGAGTGTGAGGATGAACCCACACACACACACACACACACACACACACACATTGGCTGTTGTCCAACAGACACACCATGCCTCCACTTCAAAGGTGACTTTGTACATTTGTGATCTTCAAAATATGTCTGTGAAATGAATGAGTGCATATGATGATTTAATAGACACATCTGAATTCCAACCACTGTTCATCTGCTATTTATTATTTTTATTATTTACTGGTTCGGGGACCGTGCACATTGATGCACAATTTGAAACATGCAACACAGAGACTCACCATATAAGACATACCAGAATGTGCTTCATAGTTAAAGCACTAATTGGCCCTGAACATTGTTTGTTTTATACTGTATAGTAAGGCTGATAACAAATAATCACATTTTATTAAAATTGTAAAATGGCCTACTGCAATTTTCAATAAAGCTAAAATGTGTGTCAAATTACAAATTTTAGATGAAATATTGTCCACACCTGTACACATCGTATCCTACAGATTGAAGAAAACATCTTTTGTTTCTCACAGATCTGCATATATTAATATTAATGAAATGAAAATGAGAATAATTATGTAAAAACAACCATTCCCTCTGATATCGCAATCGCATTTCAGTCAAAAATAATCACGATTAGAGAGTTATTCGAAATCAATCAGCACTGTATTGTGTGATCGGCGCTCATGGAAGACTCTGGGACGCCTAACGACAGTTCTCTGTGAGGGACCGACATTTCAACCTGTCCTTTTCTCACAGCTCAACAAACACAAACTACTTTCTAGTGTTTGTCTAGTGTTGTCTAGCGCCCGCCCTATGATCCACCCCCTCTTCCTGTTCACGTCAGGTACCACCGTGTAATCTGTCTGTCAGTAAATGTATGTTTCTGTGATTGCCTGTGATGTTAGTGACCATGGTAACAGATGAAATGATTCAAATCCAAATTGCACCTTCTTCCATTTCCATGTATGATCAGAAATCGTTTCACATGACAGTGGAGATGCCTAACTGAAGTCTCTCTGTCCCCCCTTTTCTCTTTGACAGATTTTCCATATGACCTATGACCTCGCTAGTGCAGTGGTAAGAATATTTAATTTGATAGGGATGATGCTGCTTCTGTGTCACTGGGATGGCTGTCTACAGTATCTGGTGCCTCTCCTCCAAGACTTCCCTCCCGACTGCTGGGTGTCCCTAAACGGTATGGTTGTAAGTATTACACACTTTTCTCTCTTTTTTGTTTGTTGTTATTTTGGTATTTGAGATATCATCTATATGTGTCAGTGACAGTCTCTCAGTCCCGGCTACAAAGACTTTCTGTTCTTGTGCAGCACAAAGTGTTTTTGCAACAGTACCAGTGGCAGATTTACCTCGTCAAACTCTTAATCAGTTTTGAAAGCCGGCAAGTTCAACAGAGGGAGGGAAAAGCAGGATTTGATGGCTGCAGTACATACACAATAATGTATCACAGGACTTAAAGCTGAAGTTTGATTACCAGTGAAGAGGAAATGAAAATAAAGAAACATTATCTTTGTGGTTCTTGTAAATTAGAAGTTAATCCATAATCCACTTTTGTGGCAGACGCAATCCATGTGCGATGGCCTCCATGCGTGGGGGAAAAATTGATTTTACTTATTTAATGTAACTAATATTTTTTTGTAAATAATATTTTTAAGAAATTATACACAAATGAATGTGTATCAGATTGAGTCTGAATTGAAATAAACAGCCATTTATAGTGATATATTAAAAAACAATGATTCTTTCGTCATTTGAAGTTATTAGATATAACTGGACTAAAAATGTGAAACGTTTATTACCACACAGTGGCTTTTAGGACTGATCTGACTCAATAGACCTTGTCTTTGAGCCTTCTGCTTTCAGATGGAGCATGTGAATGACTGTATATCTGCGGTGACAACGTGTGTGTATATATCAAATGATGTATCCGTCAGCCGGAATCAGTTATGGAATCTTCTGACAGTTTACAATGGCAGCTACTCTTGGGTAGATGATCATCTTAGACATCAGCAAAGGACCAAATCTCTAAATCTCTGAGTCTTTTAGGTAAACGGTGATATTATTTTAACATGTTGGTTATTGTAGGGGTTTTATTTTAATTTGGCGGAGGATTTCTTTAGTACTTTAGTGCAGTCCTTACAGCAACACTGTAAAACACACTCGTAAAAATATGCTTTATATTAAAAATGTAAATAATAGTCGAGTCAAGTCACATCTGCTTGTAATGTCACCCATAAGAATCTGAACTCTAGATCATAAACCTGGTGTCATGAAGTTCACAGACGCCACCGGCAACCAGTGGAAAGAAGACCCAAAACTAGCAACTGAGACCATTAACTCGGCAGGAAAATGTTGTTCAAGTGTATTTAATTGTAATTCATCTCCAAGGATAGTTGGGAGTTATTTTATTTTTTTGCTTTATTTAACTGTTAGATTTAGTTAATCTAACTAAAAGTCAAGTTATCCCTCCAAGCTAATGTGTTCCAACTTGTGACAGATGATATTTTTGTAGCCATTTTTAGCCTTTTGTTGCCTCCAGATATGAAACAAAAGCCAAATAATGTATATTGAAATCTTGTGAGATCTGTCTCTGCAACTGTAGCCATATCAGACTTTTACACAGTGTACATGTTACATGTATATGAGTACAAATAACAGCTCTGTGCTGCATTTTTGCTGGATGGATAAAATCATTTATTTTATGGTCAAATGAGTTGACACAATGCTGATTTAACTTTTCAGCTCCACGTGATGATTTCTCAGTGTAGTGGGGGTTTGTTTTCATGTCACCCGGCGAACATTCCCACACGGCGCACAGGGACATGATTTGTTTTATGTCAAGACAGATGGAAGCAACACCAACATTGTGCCAGTGAAGCAAGGCGGCTGCAAACAGATTGGAAGTTTCAGAAGTAAATTCTGCTGCTCAAAAAAGCCCAGTAGTTCAGCAGTTTGATGGGATAACCACTTTCCCTGTATGCTCTTGCACTGATGCTTTTTCTTGACAGAGCCCATTTTCAGTAGACGGATGCAGCATACAGATAATGTGACGTCGTTTCTGTTCACAAAGACCAAACAGAGAGGCAGAATAATGACGCCAAAAGCAACAAAAACCTCCAGTTACACACTGTAGTTTTAAATCAAAGATGGCGATCGTTCCACACTGATAATTGTTTTATTTGATTTGTTTCCAGGTGAGATTTTTTTTCTGTCTTTCCTCCTCCCTCTCTTTCCGTGAGTTGGTGCGTGCAGTGCGCTGTCTCCTCTCCGAGTTATGAGATAGTGCAGAAGTGTGTGCAGGCCTCCTGAGTAATGCAGATTGTAAATGCTCGCCCCGAGGACGACTTCTGCCTTTTCATCTCCCTCGCTCAGACAAACATTTCTGTATACTGCACTCTGCTGAGAGGCATCGGATTGGAGGTGCTAATGCCAGCGTCCCTAAAAATGACAAAACTGTATCCCATCCTCATCTTTATTATGAGGTAACGAGAGCTGCCTGTGTTATTCCTTGAATCAGATAGTGCAGTCATTACATTTATAATGTTCAGTATCATAATTAGTACTGACTAATTGTATACAGAAAAAATGGGTCGGCTGATTTTTTTTATTTTTTTTCCCCCCAACTTCCCTTTGATGAATATTGCTCTAGATTCATATTAACATGTAATTACTTATTGCTCAGATACATATTTGCATATAAGAAGGAGAATGTGACAGACTTGTAAGGGGCTGTGGAAGAAGTGAAAGTTGTGATTATGCTGAAGTATTGGTATTTTTCAAATGTTAGAATTCGCTGTTTTCTGTCATTGTCAAAGGAATATTTGTACTTTGAATAATTAGTTTCAGCCATTTTACAATACAGACATGCTATAATAATAAAAAAAGAGAACGCTACGATACTATAGAGAGAATCCTTACATAATTGGGGTGACTGTCACAAGGGGGACTCAGACTCTGTGAATATAAAGATTTTCCATGTAATTAAATGGGGAAATGCAGTTCACAATGGCACCTCCAAATACAAAGGAAGCTGGAGAAAGTTTCTCAAACACTTTACAAAGTGTGTAGACTTCCTTCCTTAAGCTACACCTTTCATTTAAGAAAGAAAAAAAAACTGCTGGTGAAAGTAATGGTTCTTTCAAACTCCGCATTAGACACGTTGGAGGTAAAACCATGAACACATAAGCAGTATGTTGACGGCTACCAGTGTGACTGAGTGTGATGAATTAACAAATTGTGGAAATGCTTGACCGCGGTCTGGTAAATTCAAAGTGAAAAGCCTGTCCTACACACGGGATTCCACCTCTCACGCAATCACAGTGCACTGGACTTCACGAGCTAATCACCTCAATAAGAAACGTCGTTTTCTATTCATGCCTAATGTAATTATCTTGGCCTGTCAGGAGAGCAACTGTCTGGCGAGGGTTACGTCTTACTTTTAGCTGCTTGTTATAGATGTATGACTCTAAGTTCAGATTTGTAAACCGTATATGAAAATGGACATGGTGATCCAGGTGAACAATCATCCCAATTTGACCAATGCTGTGTCAGTTTGTCACCAAGACATCACCTGCAACCAGGCACCGAATCATATTGCTGTCCACTCATATGTGCCATGCTTTTTTAATGTAGTAATTTCCTGTAATTGAAAACATAATTCACAAAATTGACAGGAAAAACCTCACAGGAAAATGTTCACTGATGTAATACATTTAAATAAAGTGGGCTGAAGAGGGCTGGGCTCATTTTCTCATAGTATTCCATTCAGATCCATTCCATTTCTAAACCTGGAGGCCAAATGCTTCCTCCGTCCTACTTCCCCGGTTTCACCTTTGAAACTGGAAGACTACAGTCGTTTTCATGTACAATATTTGTTCAGATTGTGTTACGTTATAATCTCTTTTCCTTTTCCTGTTGTTGGCTTTGTACTTTTTGTCTCCAGCTGTGAGATGAAGAGCGGGGGCCAACAAGGGCTGCAGATACTGCTGAGTGGTGCAGTACAGCATGTAGGACTCTTATCTCCTTGACTAATGGCATGAGAGTAGCTTCCTACTCTTTAGGGCCGGCATTTACTTAATCACTAGAAAAGATAATGCCTGCTGTCACTGTGTTGGTTCGGGTGAGAGGTTGTCGGGTTGTTGCTTTGTCTGCAGATACAGTATAATGATTCGTGTGTGTCGGAGCTTTTTGGGAGCGTTTGTTGTTTCTGTCCCTGCTCGTGTTAAGAGGCCGACATCTGAGCAGCGGCCTCCTGAGGATTAACGTCACAAGGAAAATGAAATGCCTGGCTAACCATGCATAACTGCCCTTTCCATCCGCTTTCATCCCAGGATCCCCCACTACTGGCCCATGCCGTTCTTTCTAAATCCCAAATATGTCACTTCCTCAATTGCAAAAAGAAGGTCAATAATAATTGACCTTCTTTCTTTCTCTCTCTTCTCTGTCTTTGAACAAAGGAATGAGCTAGTTTTCAGTAAGGCAAGTGCATTTCTTGGAAGATTTCTACAATGAAGATTTTCCTCTGAAACAACTTTGATGGACCTTTCTCAGTTTATTGTCCAATTTCCAACCACAATGGTTGCTTTCGTGCTGAAGTTTAGGCCGTTCTAATCTGGAAAACCAAGTTCACCAATGACCACAACAAACTCACGTATTGAGTGTTAGGGCCTCACATGACTAACATGTTTAATCTGGACATGTCGACTTTAATCTGGACATATTTAGTGTTGACGTGTCCACCAGAGAGCGGCAGCTCCACAGAAACTGCCCCTGAATCCCGACAGTCGGTCTCAGACGTCACGAAAGAGAGACTCAACATTATTGATATTTTACTGCTTCCAGTCAAGAAAAGAGTGTCAAGAACTCCTGTTCATACTCACATGCAACCACGTCTGGAATACGAGACTGACTGTTCCGATTCAGTGAAGTGTCCACTTAAATCTCGACGTGATATTCCAACTTCATTCTCGAACATTCCGAGTTTGATCTTCACAAAAAACAAAACACTTGTGAGCCCTAATACTCCCTGACTTTTCATTCCTCGTTTATTCATAATGATGCAGAGAAACTCAAAAGGCGGCGATGTTCATGGTAGAAAAGTTAATAAATACGTAAGGTGACTTTGTGGCTTTCACCACTTTAAATTGCAGTGAAACAAACACAGCTACTGAATCAGTGGACGTGGGAGTACACATGTGAACTCGCAGACATTTCAGAGTTTTGCCCTGCAAGCGTTTTTTGTTGTCAAGGGGTCAAACTGTGCTCTCTGCAGCCAAGCACCACGTCCAGTTGGTCGCAGACTTACTCGTCAACAACCAACGCCTCTGGGTCACAGTCACTGTGAGTCATCGATTGGAGGCACGATGTGATTATGTACAAGCACACAGTGAAACGACTCGTCCTAATTACAGAAACGCATACGTCTCTGCAGTGACTCTCACAATCAATGTGACATTTCTTTACAACTTCCTGGGGGGGGGGAATGCAAGCGTGTGTTACTGAGGAAAAACAACTTGTTTACAAAAATAAAAGTGAGAAAAACTGAGTAAAGCTAACAAGCAAATCAACACTTGTTTCAGTATCAGTTTATTCAATCAGTTATTCTTAACCCTGATATGCTTCTTATATGGAAAATGTTTGTAGCTATACTTTATTTTATGAGATATAATTCATTGGTTTGGAGTGGAGGGTCTGGTATTTGTATGGTTTCACTTCATTCTGGCAAAAACCATTAGAACTGCATTTAGAACATACATGTACGTATAATAGTTGCTGTTGGCATCACCTCATGAATGCATTGTCAGTGATTGCAGTCAGAATATAGATATTTCATTGACTGAACAACAGCAGAATAGTTCCTGTCTGAGCCAGAGCTACTTTGTTGAAAAAGCAGTGCAGACAAACTGCTTTTAGTGCACAGGACACATGCAAGGACAAATAGCAAAGATGACTCACTCCCATATACCTGATAGGATCTATAAGCTCCACTGTGTTTCTCTGCTTGTTCATACGTACAGATAACAACAGTAGCCTTCTGCAGGATTGCTCAGTAAGCACTCGCTCGCCCACTGTCTCAACCCACACATGCTACATGTACAAATGTAGAAGGACAGTTACGGTTCCTGACCTCTCAAATGCCATGTGTTCCAGAGATGTGGAGAATAAGTTCCTTTCTCCTGAGTGTGTGAACAGATTGTTCAGTGAAACCTGCACTTGCACAATGTCTTGTCGTCTCAATGACAACACGCATTCTGATTCTCAATGTTTGACAATGCATTATTACACATTTCTTCACATATGGTAGCTGTGGAAATTGACTCTATAATGAATCCTATGGGGGGGAAAAATCTTTGTTTTAACCATGTTTATCTGTATGCTTGAAAATCTAAAATGACAAATGCAAACAAATCAGACATAAGTAGCATTTGTGTTTACATAGTGTTATTAACACTTAAAGGTGTTGGGGAGGAAAAAAAGGGTCACCGAAGAAGCAGCTACTCAGGATGGACATTAAAATTGGCCGCCAATCCAAACTAAATGATTAGCTCTCTAGTTCCTCATTTATACAATTCTGGGAGATGAAAAGTGTGGAGTCAACACAAACGGGTATGTCAAAATGGAGACAACAGTGAATGGTGAAATGATGTACGCAAATAAGAAAGCTAGAAAGGCAAGTACATTTCAATTTCATTTCTTTTATTAGCTATTCTATTTGGGGTGAGGTAGGTTTTCCCTTTAAAGCGCTCCCTCAGCACTTTATGTTCACAGGATGTGAAGCCGTTGGAGGTGTCAGCAACTTGACTATAGCTAGAAGGCCAGTATACTGCAGAGCTGTTGCCTTTGTCTCCATAGAGACTTGCTGGGATTTGCACGTCCCTGAGGAAAAAGCGCACATTCACATGCATGTCACATCCACTGTATTAATGAGGCTAAAGCCTTTTCTGACTCCTGTAGACAGATTTTCTTCTAAGGCACGTGCGACAAAGTTAGCCATCTGTAGGAAGTGATTTTTTCCAAAAGGTTTAAAGGTGACATCGAATGCTTGTATCGCACATATATGTTAGTTATGGAGGTCTACTTACATATATGAACTTGTTTTCATGGTTAAAAACCTACTAGTCGCTGCAAACGAGCCGATCAAAATATCTCCTCACTGACGCTCTTGTCAGCCGCACTGTTTCAGACGAAAATCACACCCAACAGCCAACGAGAGCTTTCCCACTGTCCAGTGATTGGCCAGGTACCTGGAAGTGACGTAATTGGTAGGCCAGCTCTCAGATACACAGCTCCCCCTCTGGCACGGTGGATGCTCTGCATCTCAGCAGCTACAACAAGAGTAGTTCTTCTTCTTCTGCGGTTGAATGTACACAACCGGATGTGTCCGGACTAGTGCCCGCACCAGGAGGCGCTACGGTGGTGAGAGGAGTGATGAGGTTTTCTGATGACATCATCAGCATAGGGAAGTGCCGATCTCAGCAGTGGCTGAACTGTTTGTTCTGAAACTTTAGGGTTTCATAAACGAGGTAATGACGCAGATACACACACAAACGCAGCGTTAATTGGAGCTTCCGGTCTATGTCGCCTTTAAAAAAATATTCAACAAAATATTGCTTTAAGGCCGGGATGTGCTTAAAACAAACGTATTCTATGTGAGTCGTGACATCATCTGAAGACAAAAGTGTTCATACAGTGGTCAAAAAGGAGAGAGAAGTCTCAACAGTGAGACCCAAATTCATATTGAAATAGGGTATAATGTCACCCATTTGGACAATCTGTACCCGAGGGCGTTCATGGTGATGGAAACTGTCAGAGTTTTAATGTCAGATAAATAAAAATGAGGTTGAGGGGGACATTCACATCCCCTACATCCAATCACTGTGAGAAGTGGGTTCCTTGTCAGATTGTCCATTTTTGGAAAGTTACAGAAATTGCTTTAAGCAATGGCCCAATTAATTTTGACATTAAGAGGGATTGGGTTAAGGCTCAGTCGAACAATCCAGAAACCACTTTGCTTGAAGAATATTCCCTTTCAATGTATTTATAATGATCTGTTTAGGATTCTGGTGGAAAAACACAATCGGTAACTCTGTGGTTAATGTAACGCCAAATATGAGACTTTCAAACAACTACGTAGGAAACAAAGTACACTTGCTCATGCTCACTTACGCCTGCCACTGATGACATCTGGTTGTGGTTTCGTTTAACTGGTGTGAACACGGTACTGAGAGTACCAAGGTTCCAAACCAAACAAGGGCCCGAACAGAAACTCCGCAGGCGCTTGCTGGTGTGACCGCACGAGAGAGAAAATAATCCAGCTCCTCATTTCTATGCGTCGCTTGCTGTGATGGATGATGGATGCATTGTGGGAAATGTTTTTACCTTACTGTCGTCTGTTTACTGTGCTGGTGAGCCAAAGAAAATTTTCCACCCTGGTGGACAATAAAGACTCATTCTATTCTATTCTATTAAATGATACCTCAGGTTGTGAACTATTTAAACCCTTGCAAACATGTACTTCACTTTTTTGCAACTGGGAAAAAGAATAAAGCCAGGTAGCTTCAGCCAGTGGGGGAAAATAACATGATGTACAGAAAGGCTGATGAATGAAGAAGGAACGGGGAAAAAAAGTGAAGGGTAGAAAGTTCAGTCACTCTGTGAGGGCATTAGGCTGTGAGGCATGACGAGTGTTGGCAGAATGTTTGGTAGAGGTTCAGTGATCCATCAAAGGAAAGTCTGTCTTTCCATTCTGCCTGCTGGAGAGCTTCACTCTCTGTCTTGCCCTGCAGTAACTCCCCCCACCCCCTCTCTGTCTCCCCATCACCTCCCTTCCTCCCTGTCTCCATCATTACAGAACGTTTCCTGGGGTAAGCAGTACTCGTACGCCCTCTTCAAAGCTATGAGCCACATGCTTTGCATTGGGTATGGAGCCCGAGCGCCCGTCAGCATGTCAGACCTGTGGATCACCATGCTTAGTATGATCGTGGGCGCCACGTGCTACGCCATGTTTGTTGGCCACGCAACAGCTTTAATCCAGTCCCTGGACTCGTCACGCAGGCAATACCAAGAGAAGGTGAGATCCTCGCGGTGACACACATCGCAACATTTAATACATGAGAGTTAAAGATAAGGTTCAAATTAGTGACATGATTTTGGATGCTGTTAAAGGAGCAGTATGGTATTGATATACAGATCATGAATGTGTTGTTGGTTCCCGTGGTAATTATGGTAATCGTGATGTATTCATCTGACGGTTTCCTCTCGTTATGGCTGCATACAATCCTGCTCATTGTAGCTGGACTTAAATAAATGAGTTCTTCCGTCAGTGACCCTGTGGACCAATGCGTTGAGCTCTCTTGGATCACAACAATGACTGGGAAAGAGGATTTTATCCCCCAGGCAGATCACAAAAGGCCAATAGGGTGAGGAGGTCTGCGACATGATGGGCCACCATACTGCCCGTTTGATGCCAGTGATGACAGTTTATTCTTCCATTTCATTTCAGACCCTATCTATTATTATTTTTTTTTCCTTGCTTAGAGTGATTATCCAGCATTTCAGTCGAGCTACCATCTGTGATCCTGCTGAGGGGGCCGGGCAATTCCCAGAACACACAGTCATGACTAATGCTCTTTGTGTTTGCACGCAAGAACCTGAGTATAACCGCAAAACTTCTGCTGTGCTTGTAGTACAGATTTTTAGGTACATACACTTTTGCCATGCAGGGGATTATAGTCATCTATAGTGTGATTTGATTCACTTATAAATGAGAGTTTTAGTTTAGGATCAAAGACAGGTTTTCTTGAGTCCTCATCGACCCTGTACTGTGTGAGTGTTCCATCTTTAAATTTAAATGCTTATTTGAAAGTTAGATGCACTCTAGCTGCTTTCAGACATGCACTGGAGTTCAGATGATTTCACAAAGAGTCCAGAGGGACTATATGTGAGAACACTCATGTTAGCAAATGTCACTCTGGACATTTTCCAGGAGCTAAATTATTGGACATTATCTAAGTGAGCCCATGTGAAAATACAGCGGAGAAAAAAACCAAGGCACCACCTCATGCCTGAATGAGGACAGTCTCCTGCTGCATCCGATGATGATTTTAATTCTGCTTCCAAAGGGAGAATTGGCTCACTACTAAAACATGCCCAACAATTATGTGGGAAGCCATTACCATAACTATTATAAGAGGACAGGGGAGGTCAGCTGTGTGTTTTTAACAAAAAAAAGTAGGAAAAATCCCAATCGATTGACAAGAACTTGTAGATTTGAACGGATTTGGACGTGATCTGTGTTTTGTGCAGAAAAGTAAACATCTATAAACTATGTTTTGACTCTGTATTGTGTGCTGTTTTTTCATGGCTCTTAAAAGCCATTAACAACTTGTCTGTACGATACTAATCTATTCAATCAGCGACATGTCTGGAATACTAATTATTCAATTTCATCTCTGCCTCACACCAATCATCAGCAAGTTACGCTTAGAACTGACAGCACATCAGAGAGAGTCAGCGCACTACAGGTCATGCACAGAAATATTCAATTCACAGTGTGGATGTTATTTCTCTATAGCTGGTTTTAAAGACGCATCAAATGATATTTTTTATTATTTACCAAAAATCAATGACAGGAGGTCACGCACAGCTAATTATCCAGCCCCTTCAAAGTCGCACATCTCTTGCACAGTATGTGGTTTACATCTGCTTTGCAGCAAATATGCTTCATCTGCATGACACTTTATCCTTTCAACATCCCTTCAGGCCTTGGAGTGACATCTCTGAGGCTGATGATGCCATGTTCATGGTAACAGAGCCCCCAGTGTGTAGCCAGATTCAATGAGGGCTGATTTGCTGCACAACTGTGCATATCAGCAGAACAGGCAGGGATGGTTTCAGGGTGCTCAGCCTTTAGCTGGAGGGCTGTAAAAATACATATGAAGAGATAACATTTATGAGAAGGAGAATGGGTCAGAAAAAACAAGTCTTTTAGTGCTCGTTATAAACAAAATGTCAAGAAGAAGAATCTGACCTCCCATTTTGCCCTGTTGCTAAATCAATGTAAAGCAACACACAGCAGCAGATGAATCATTATTTAAATATATACTTTTTAAGCACGTGACTCATTTCATACACAGGGATAGTCTCAAGTGACCTTAACTGTTTGTGTTGACCTTGGATTACTGTACCGCGGCGTACTATA
The DNA here is from genome assembly GCF_019176455.1 of Solea senegalensis. Lineage (NCBI taxonomy): Eukaryota > Metazoa > Chordata > Actinopteri > Pleuronectiformes > Soleidae > Solea > Solea senegalensis. Next base: position 8,008,966 of record NC_058040.1, on the reverse strand, counting down.
CTAGTGGTTTAAAGTGTGGTTTTCAGTGTTTCCAAACCAGCGGTTGTTCAACGTCGCTCATGAAACTGATCTTAATTGCTCCGCTAGGAAGTAGAAAGGATTAACTAGCCCATTAAATCAGAAACTAGAAGTTATGAGGGAGTGGAAAGTCACTCATCATATTATGTAAAGTGAACATGAACTGAAGCGGGAGGCCACGCATAAAACAAAGCTTAAGGGAATGTTTTCTGTACCACCTCTGCCTCCCCATTAAATATAACCTGGCTGAGCCACTGCAGATGCTGCAACCTCTCCTGCGTGATATCAAAATAAATCAGTTTCCCGCACACAAAACCCTGGCCTCTTATCACCTTTCCCCAGCTGGGAGCGGAATCAAGAGATGAATGAGCGGGGCATTGTTACTCAGGTGTCTTCCCTACACTGACAAATTTCATTTTGTGGACCATGCTAGCATCACGTTGTCCACTGAGCCTTCCTCCGGTCTGGGCCACCAACACCACTGCAGCTGCTGGCTCCATCTGTGATTACCACAGCCAGTGTCAGAGAGTGTTTCTGTCTGGCTGTATGGGCCGTGACCTGGCTAAGAAGATCATGTTCAATGTCCTGTCTGCTGCAAATTCCATGAGGAAACAACGTCTGATGAAAATAGATGAGCCGAAGTATTGTCTCGCTCTCTTCATCTTCTTTGGCTCAATAACTGCCTTCAGGTTCACGTGAATGGAATTGAATTTCCCTGAGGTTCAGCTAATTACGACAAAATGATCAGTTATCACATCTCTGTTAGTGGCATTGTTGTTCCTGCAGCCGTCCACTAATGCACTATATAAGAATAAATGAATGTACAGATGTCTTTTCTCATAGTGATGAATATTTCATCCTCTCTGTCTTTTCTCTGTTTTTCTTCACCAATATCTGTCTTCTGTTGTAGAACATATACAGTGTATTAAGATTGTACTGCTGTAGTTTTAGTTGCAATTAAAGTCACTCAAATAACAAATAACAATAAATATCCAAAAATCTAAGTTTAATATACAGTATATAAGTTGGCAAAACCAGTAAGCCGCAAACCAGTTGCCTACTAGTTTGTGCAAATCTGAATGATTTCATATTCTCTCTGCATGACACAATCATCACATCACAGTTAATCAGAATATCCCAAATGTCATGCTTACATATTTTAATTATGGCTGCATTAACTTTGACATTTTAACACAAAATGTTTTATTATTAATTAATTATGGCAATATGATATAAAATAGCAAAGTACAGACAAAATGATAGTCATGATTTTGGTGTTGCAGCAATTGTTGTATGGACTGACGCCTTTTGGCCGCAAGCTTTCATCAGGGTATCAAAATGTATTTGAAAAGGTTGAACATGACCGTGCAAGGCATTTTAATCATTTAAAATAGAGTGCCTTGGAGTTTTCTTTTACTTTAATTTCAACATGTTTCACATCCAAATGTGAGTCAGGAAGTGCTCCTGCCCAAAGAGTGTGTTATTTGAGTTTCTGTTGCAAGTTACCAATGCCTCGCTTTCATTTCAAACTAGTCTGGATATACTTCTCTCACACTTTTGGCATCAACAAGACATGATTGCCTAGCGAAACCAGATTTGTTTTCATTTTTTTGGACCATTCTGTGCAAATCCTAAAGATGGTTGTGTGAAAATCACAGCAGATCAGCAGTTTCTGAAGTACTCAATGTGAACACCAACCAGTTGTCTTGGTTGTGTCTGCCATGCGATTGGTCGATTAGATTGTTGCGTTATGAACAGGTGTACCTAATAAAGTGGTCGGTGCATGTAAAAAGAAAACAAACTCAACCAAAGGATCAAGTATAGAATCAATTCTAGTCAGACAGTAATAATCAATACTGCACTCAGTACTCATGTTCTCAGAAGTAAAGAAAATCTTACTGAAATATTCACATGATAAATGTTAATAATTATTACCTCATCAGTCATGCAAACCCCGCCATCTGCTCCACAGTCTATGCAGCTCTTAAATGTCTCCAGGACATCAGGTAACCTCTGGTTCACATTAGATCATGGTTGCCTGTTGAAGTGTGGCTTCCTGCACAGGAGAGATAATCAGACCTGCTACCTTGTTCTGACATATCCCTGGGCCAGAGCTCATTCCTACTTTCTTTCACCACCTGCTTCCCTTGTTCTGCCGCTCCCCTCCCCACACACAGAACCAGGACACGGCTCTGTGACGACGTGAGAGCACAGCTTGTCCTCGATACACAAATACACAATCCGTAGACCGCGTTTGTAATGCGGCTTTTGTGTTTACTCAAGGTGGACTCAAATGTCAGCGGGTTGTTTCTATCAATTATCGACAGTGTAATTGCAATGTGGTGATTTATATGTCGGTGCACTCCTCGCTGAACGCTTGTCTTTGTGCTTTTCTTTGCTCTCCCAGTACAAACAAGTGGAGCAATACATGTCCTTCCACAAACTTCCTGCAGACATGCGGCAAAAAATCCACGACTACTATGAACATCGCTACCAAGGCAAAATCTTTGATGAGGACAACATTCTGAGCGAACTAAACGACCCACTCAAGGAGGTGAGACCACTTTTTTACTCCCAAAGACCCTAAAAAGAATAAAAGGAAGAAAGCGGAGGCTCTTTCAAAAGCTTCTTCGCTTCCTTTATTTTTAGAACAAGTAAAAAATACACTCATCTTGCATCTAGAGAAAAAAAACGGTTTTTGACAGGGAGGCTGTCATGTTTTTGAACATAAATGCGTTTATTCCCTGCAGTGACTTTCCATTTGGCACCTTAAATGTCCACAATGTGAAACTGAAATACAAACACCTGTCATTTCATCTTACAAGGTCAAGGAGGAAAATAACAAAACGGATTCTCTCTAGCGTGCTGCGTGAAGTGTCCCGGACTGAACATCCATCAAGATATGATAATATTCTAGGCTGAGGCATGAACTGTGCCTCAAATCGTGTATTATTTACACACCTGCAGCATGGCATAGATAAACAGCCACACAGCAGCAGGATCAACCGAGCCCACTGAAGCCTCTGTTATTCTCAAAGAGAGAAAATGAAGAGAAATATTAAAGTTTATTGGCGAGTTTGGTGACCAGCTTTGAAGTTCTCGGCTGACGACCTCCTATCAGCACATTACATGGGTAATTACGCATCGGGATGTGGGAGAGGAGAGGAGAGGAATAAAAAGATCATGGCCATCTCTCATGCAGCCCCATTAAGTCACCTTGCAGATTCGGATGCCGAGGTGTGGAGAGCCTCCTTTTGTGCAGTCCCAGACACTCACACGGGGAGGGGCAGGGGTTTAAAATGATGACAGAAAATCCTACAGCCTTAGTTCACTTTGCACAGCAAGCAAAGTTAAAATCTGCATAGAGACAGTGTCGTGCGATGAAAGCTTCACCCTGGGGACCAATGGGCAAAAACAAACCAAGTTCCAGCAGAGCAAAATAGGACACATGGACTAGCATGTGCTGCCATTTTGCTGTGTCACATTTTTAGGATGCGTCTGCTTTGAATTAATGCCACAGACCTTTTAGTCTGGAAAATGCATCATCGTACACTGTATGTGTGTCTTTGTATGTCTTAAAGTTCATGTGAACATCGCTAATGCCGTCTCCTATTTCAATCTCATTAGACTAAAAGCAACTGTACACGATATAGAGATAAATGATAGCTTGCTTAATTACTGAAGATGCATCTCGATCTGCCAGTGTGGTTCTTTCACTGGTGTCACCAGGCTTGGTTTTCATGATACAAGTTTTTTAAAGAATTAAATGTGAGAGTTGTCTTTGCAGTCTCTGCTGTATGCATCTTAGAAATCAATTACTGCAGCTTAAAAGCAGACCTATTTCAGGTGGACAGACTGAGACGGGCTGAGTGCAGCTGAGTGTCTGCGGCGTTCTGGCACAATTTTCGGTGTTGCTGAGTCACTGGTCAATTTAGGATCAGAATCGGCTCCACTTAGCAGCACTCAGACTTGTTTTGGGACAAAGGAGGACCATGAAATCAGTCCAAGTATGTGCTTGCTGATTAAGGCACATCATTTATCACAAAATTTAGGCAGCTCTAATGAATGGAGGACTGCTCCAGGCACCCCTCCCTTTCCCAGCTGCGTCAGGGAACTACGTGGCCTGTGCATACGAGCAAGGATGTCATTCTTTTTTTGTTGGCATAGTAAGCTTCCACTTTAAAATGCTGGCGGCCTTTGTAAAGCAAAGCCCTTACATAAAGTATAGATTAAAGGCTCAGTCAAAGGCTATGGAAAACAGTTTTTATTTCAAGGCTATGATACACTCACATAAACATACTTGGAGTAGTATATTCCATTTTGTCAATAAACCCTCCTAAATGTTACACGCTGGACCTGTAATGAAAGTAAATCTTTCCCAAGAACCCTTGATCATAATAGTTCTGCTCTAAAACGGAACCTCAGTGATTTCAATCCTCCTTCAAGTCACTAATCAATTTCAGCGAACAGTTTTTTGGTGGGATGCGAGTGTGGGAAGAAAACACTTCAAAAACTCTCCTTAGTGTTGATTGATTGTTGTTTTGCTACCTTGGAATAATCAGACACGCAAACTCGAGCACCATGAAAGAAATGAGCCACTCGTTTCTTGCATTGAAACATTTGCTATTGAGCAGCCGTTTCTCAGATGTCTGGTGTCACAGTGATGCACCTTAATGCATTTCACCAAACGGTTATATAAGACAAACTCAATTCATAACAATTCATAATGTAAAAATAGATGCATGTTTGAGAAGTTTCAGACTTATTTCACGTATTTTAACATCCATATTATTGTGTATTAAGTGTATACGCATAAGATGTTGGTATGTTCCATATTCAGAATGTGCCATCTTGTCTCAGTCTTGGGATGAGATGGACTTTGAGAGTCTCCTCTCTTCCGGACATAATTTACATTGACAGACTGTTATCTAATTATTCCCCAATGGTTCAAACTCTGAAGGTTCTTGGTCAGTCTCTCTGCATGTGAGCTGTACCAGAGATCGTCTTAGTATAGAGATCTATGCTGTAATCCCTATAGGCTAAATGAGTCGATTATTTTCTTGACTGACACTGTGTTCATTGAATTCCAGCCGTTTACGTCACATCTGTGCACAACACGTTTTTCTTCATCAGTGCAGGTTTTTCACGGCGCTTTTCCACTACACAGTTTTAGCATGGCACGGCTGGACTCGACTTGTTTTTTTGCTTTTCCATTAGCAGTAGTACCTGCTGCATAGTACCGCTCCGGTCATGCAGGAAGTTCTGAACTAATCTTTTGAATTCACTGATTCTAATAATTCACTACTAGACCAAAAACAACCACTTTGCCCGTCACTAGTTTGTGTGTTTGTGCCGTGTATGACGACTCCGCCCACATTGAGGAGGTATTATATTAATGGAAAACGACCCAAATTGTGTTATAGTCGAGCCGTGCCGTGCTACGACTGTATAGTGGAAAAGTGCCATCATCCCCACCTTTTCCTTCTTCTGTCTCCTTGCCTCTTATTTGCCACCATCTTTAAATAGACTTGGCCAAAGACTGTTTCCCTAAGAGGGCTCCTGGCTCGGCATGAAAACTGCTTACCATGTAATTCATTAGTTGTGGCGCATGATTGAGGTCAGAGCCCCATGGCATTAGCCGACACTGGCATCCATGTCTGAGCTAACATCACTTTTGCATCGCCCTCATCTAGCAAGTGTCCCACAGCCTCAGATTGGTTCTCTCTCTGTTAATGTCCCTTTGTCACCGGAGGAGAGTCATCCCTCATGGCCACACCGCCACACAGATGCCAAGTGTCATGGCTTTCCATCTACAGCAACAGAGACGTGTGGGTAAACAGACAGCGAGCTCCTAATCCCCTGCTAGGTCTGAGAGACGAGATGAGACGAGAGAGGTGGCCTGCAGCCCGGCACCTGAGGGCAACCTCATCAGGCTCTGATTTGTGTACCAGAGATTCTTCTCAGGAGTGATGGGGAAATGCTTCAGTATTAGGCTGGAGGCAGGAATATGCATTCATGTTATTTATGCTGACAGAGATTAAGGATGTGTGCTGATTCTTTGTGTCTGATTGCCCAACTGTCGCAAATGATCATGTTCATATTCCAGGTGAAAATGCAAGTTATTTAAATCCGAACCTCTCTTTTTCTCTCTTTCTCTCCATCTCTCTTCCCTTTTTACCCCTCTACCAGGAAATAGTCAACTTTAATTGTCGTAAGCTTGTGGCCACCATGCCTCTGTTTGCCAACGCGGACCCCAACTTTGTGACGGGGATGCTAAGTAAATTGAAGTTTGAGGTCTTTCAGCCCAATGACTACATCATCCGAGAAGGCACAGTTGGGAAGAAAATGTATTTCATTCAACACGGCGTTGCGAGCGTCATCACTAAGTTCAATAAGGAGATGAAGCTGACGGATGGGTCCTATTTTGGAGGTAAGAAGGACATTTTGAACAAATGCTGCTGCCATGTAAGAGTAACAGCTTCCCAGTCACACATGTACGTTGTTCATGCAGTTATTGAGGCATGAGATTAGCCTGAGGTCTTCTTTGATGCGGCTTGAAGTTAAGTTATTGTAGCCTACTGTAGATGTAGATTCTCATTAACCAGTGTTGGACGTTACATAACCTCTCATCTGGCAGTTGGTGTAGGCCAAGGCATGGATCAGGCTTCCCTTAGGATGCACAGAGGATACACACCCACACACACATAAACATGAGCTCTTCTGCCCTTCTATATGTTGCATACTGCTGCATACACTCGGCACTAACAAGAGCAGCTGCTGTAAATGTACATTTTGTGTGAAATCAGAAGCTAAACCCTTGCTCATTTCTCTGCTCTACTGTTTATTCTACTGTATGACTTCCTCTCGGCGTTGGGTCCCTTTCCCTCTCACGAATGCTACAGACATCATTTATATTTAAATGTCAAATGTAACTTCACTGCACTCTCTTTGCTCTGATAAAACCTGCAGGCAAACATTGTCGTGTCTATGTGGAAGCAACGCAAAGGCTCCTACTTGTGAGGTTCTTACATAGTTTACCACATCATCGTTTACTTCCACCATGGAAGGAGGCTGAGGATTCTAAGAATACCTTCACTTTGTAAAGTCTGACGTGTGCAGTTTGTGTTTCACCGGCAAATTTAGGGAGACGGTAAATCAAACAAGAGGCAAGTTGTCATTTCTCTGTTTGTTCAAAGCACCAGGCTGTTGTCACTTTGTCATCGCTCCACTCAGCTCGCAAAAACACGGGCCTGCTGGAGGAAGGAGGCATTTTATATTCAGCACAGACACAGTGGACATGTCATGTAGTAAGGTAATTCTCATGCAGAGCAGCAGTGCATCCCAGGCATATCTGGCTCAGATATTCTACTAAAGTATCACTGTTAGGATAAACGCCTCAGCCAGTGAGGCTCTGGCAAAACAACAGCAGGACACTGGGAGTAATTCTGTGTTTTTAGTTTCAAATTTGAGGATGCAAATTGAAATAATCAACACTTCCGGAAGCTAAAACTTTAAGTCTTAAGCGTCTCTGGACGGTCTTTCTGGTGATATGTAATTAAGCTGAGGACTTAAGTAAAGCTTTAACCAACTGTTATTTTCTTTGATAATAAATCTGCAGATTATCATTGTAATAACGTTTTGCATAGTTTCATCCGGCAAATGTCTGAAAACTGTGAAATAGCCCCGAAACCCAGACAAACATTTTAAATCGTGTTTTAGAAGGAGAAGAGACTAATACGTGTTTGCCAGTTTTTTCTTGAAAACTTACTTTGAAATTGATAAACTGCATAATCACTTCATCTGTAGACCAGAGTGTAATGGAAGCTTAGCTAGTTCCTGCAGGAGATAAAGAGGCTCGGTGGATTTCTCCAAAGAAAATTGACTTCTTGGGACCAAATTTAGAAATGATGAGCTTTGAACATTCAAATTTCATACCACAGTATGTCACTGTTATACCACTGTATTAACTCTGTTGTACTCGTGTGTCTTCCTTATTCTCCTTCAGTGCAGACATTCCTTGTTGAACTGATCTCTATTGACTTGGCAAAAAAGAATGGAAAGTTCAGTTGTGCAATTAGTTAGGTTTCCAAGGGAAGAGCCAACATCAGCACAGTGAAGGGAAATTACAAGCACATGGCAAACATACAGTGCATAGATGTCCCCATTTAAGGAGTTATTTAGTATTTTAACGAGAAGATATTTGCTGTTTCTGTCCAAATAATAAAGGAGCATTTTTCATTTTGTTGTTGGTGCTCGGCCACCTGCCGTTGTCTCCTTCCCAGCTGGTATTTTTACCCTTTTACATCCATTAGTAGAGTCAGGAACAGCTGGCTGAACCAATCGCCTCACTCTGCCCCCCTTTTCTCCAATGATTCACACTCTCCTTACGACTGCGCCAAATCCTGACCAGAGTGAGAAATCAGTGAATGGAACATAGAAACAGATGAAGAGGGAGCAAGTCACAAAACCGAGCCCAAAAAATACAGGAAACTATTAGCATAGTAATGAGCAGGACATGTAGGAGGACAGCAGGTCACAAAGCCCCTCAAAGCACAGTCACTGCCACACTTGCATCCTAGGAAGTTATCACAGTAATAACTCTTGGGCCTGAATCCGTGAGTCACATATTTGTTTCTACAGCTCTGTAGTGAAGTCACTCTGAGGCCGAGGGACTAATAGAGTATAATGCCAGAACAATAATAAGACATTGGATAAAAATCCCTGTTAGGCTCCAATGCCTCACTCGTACTGGAGTCCTTCCTAATCACACTCATGGGGAGAAGAAAGGTCGGGGAGATGGTTGCCATGAAAGTGCATGACACATGACATGAAGTGATTGAAAATGATCCACTATGCTCCCGGGGTCACTGCTAATGCTTTGTGACACAGCAAGAGACACGTGTCAAGCCGCATCATGTGAAGTGTTAACAGCATCTCACCTCAGACCCACACAATCACACCTTGAGATACACATGTACACACAAAGGTCTTCCGGGTGATGGAGGTTTATTTTTGTTACATTTCTGCACCGAAATTGAAAAGCCAACTCTTGGTCTACAACGATAGTCATTTTTTTTTCTTTATTTTGTATCGGGGCAGTAAGTCAGTGGACCTACGGTGCAGTAAGTCATCTACAGGGTTAGCCATAGGCAACTTATTTGAGTTAACTTACATTTCACCGCTCATCCATGAGGCATCTTTAGCTCTGAGTAACTGGTTAAATGCTTGTTTTTCCACCAGTTTGTTAAAACTGAAGAAGCCTCTTTGATGAGATGAAACATCATCTTATTAATTCAACATTAACCTAACTGTATCAAATTGTTGTAAAACCTCTAGTCCGAGATAAATAAAGACAGAAAACCTTGCAAGTAGGTATGAACCATTGTAATCACCATTTGCAACAATTAGCAATCACCAAATGACTCAGGGTTCATACTTGAATTGTATTGTTTAGAGTAACTTGAATTGTAAATTGCAATTAGACATTTTCCCCGAATAGTTTAGCCCTAATTAAAATATAACGTTGTGATTCACAGCCTAAGAATAGACTTTCCTGCTTTCCTGTTGGCTCAGCGTCCAGGTGGTGCTTCCACATCAATTATCCTCACAACTTCAGTGTAGTCTGACCGTTATAATATATTATATAATAATATATAATTATATTAGCACCATTTGAATCTGTATATGCAGCAAAAGACATTTGTATCAGTGGCTTCTGCCAGTATTCTGCAGCTAGTGACATCAGTTGTGGCAACACAGATGAGTCAAAGCAAATTGTCTACCTCATTGGCATTGGCCACTCATCCATCCATCCATCCATCCATCCACCCATCCATCCAAGGTCACAGGCAGAGTAAGCCGATGTTATTAGGCGAGGGGCAGAGTAACTCACGTTGATTACAAAGAAATATACAATATCTTCGATCACCGATGCACATTTCCAAAGAAAGCATTCATGGGTGAGCAGCAAGCACGGAATCTCTTCCTTGTTTCATCAGTGACTCCTGCTGGTTAGTTGTGCTCCATTGCCAGGAAAGAAGAATAAGTCATTTTGCCAGTCCTGCTCAACAATTTACACATTACACAGGTTGTAATTATTATGTTGTAGTGTATTAATTCTACATGCTAAAAATTAGAAATATTTATTAGGCTTCAGCGATACTAGCGACATCAGGAATTTCCCTTCCACTTCAATATAATGCAAATTGGCATTTCCTCACATGTCTAATTATACTTGTTTCTTTTTGTTTTCTTTATTGTGCAACATCCTAGCGGGCACATTTTGTTCTGCTTGTCATTTACAGTTAAATCCAGAATTAAAGCTAATTTAACACTGTGGCTTTTTCTTGGTACTGCATTACAGTTATTAATGTGATTGCACCGGGCACATCTGGATACATCTGTACCAGGTTTTCATTTTCAACTGAAACAGTAATTAGAGGGCTCAGGTGCTTGAGGCAGAGGGTTTTAATTCTCATTTCCAACAAGTTTTTGCCCTGGCCATTGCAGCTCAGAATACTTGCTGTTATCATCTCGCCCTGGTTTCAGTTAACTCAACCTTTCTAGACCAGAACCACTGGCCAAGCAGTGGATTCAGATTTATGCCAACTCAATCTAACCACTCTGTGTTTCTTTTCCTTTCTGACATTAACTTTCCACGACACATGTTTTTACTCTGCTTTTCATTATAACAGCAATAACACCTTATTCACACCCACAGTGTTGCTCTGTCACATCCGGCAAAACGTGTGCTCTATTTCCATGACAGTTTACGGCATAGTCTGGAAATATCACACCACAAGTTTGAATTGATCCTATAATTAAATTAAAGATTTGCAGTATAGACTGGCCCAAAGGTTATCATTGCTTACTACAGACATTTCACACATATTTAAATGTATTTTGTGTTAGATAAGAAACCGAGGCACGAAATTTAGATTCGATTCTATGCCTTTAATTGGCAGATACTGTGCTCACATGGTAAGTACCAGGGTTTTATTCTGGTGTTACTAACTGCAGATGTAATAATAATAATAATAATGATTAAAAAAAAAGACATTTTAAATGGAATTTCTCATCAGTTTGTGAGGGGGAGTAATATTTCACATCTTTCTAATAAAATGACCTGAATAAACCTTGTTAGTATAAGACCAGTGTTTGTTCCATGCACAAATCAGCAAGCTCTATTTATATCAGAAACAGGAATTGTATGTACAGTAACTCTGCCTTTTGTGTTGTACGCCGAGAACTGATGCAGTGCGTTGATTCAGTGTGTCCTATTATGAGACCATCAGCTCTTTGCAGGATGATGAATCATCTCAGTATCGTGCAAGTGACGGCAAGTGCTGAGGGGCTTCACTCTTTTATTTACGTTCACATTAACATCCGTCCGTGTTTCCCACTCACGGGTCATCGCGTGGTCATCTGTACTGCAGTTACAGAGAGGACAATTTCCATTTCTTCGTGTGTCCAATTTCCTAAGCCTCTTCATCTGCTTTTGTCTTCTTTTGTCTTGACGCCATGCAGAGATCTGTCTGCTCACCAAGGGCAGACGAACGGCGAGCGTGCGCGCGGACACCTACTGTCGACTCTTCTCTCTCTCCGTCGACCATTTCAATGAGGTGCTGGAAGAGTACCCCATGATGCGACGAGCCTTCGAAACGGTCGCCATTGACCGATTGGACCGCATTGGTAAGACCTGCCTAGTAACTGTCCTGTCTGATTGGTTGAATCTCTTGCCTGTCATTGTGCCTTGTTGTCTTGTCTTTATCAGTACTCGTTTGCCTTCTTTCTCCATAAAAGCATTGTGTCTGCCATCTTGTGCTGCATGACGTGTATGCTGTTTTGTTTTTTTTTTGTTTGTTTTACCTCGTTCTTTTTTCTGTCTAAAATAACATTAAAGAAAACTTGTAACAACCAGAATTAATCCTTCTAAAGACCCAAAGTAGCGTTTTGTGGTTGGATTAACTGGAAGGCAGTGCATGTCGCTGTTGGGGAGGGAGTCGGGTTGCCCCCCCTTGTTGGTTTGGTGTTGACCCTCCTGCTGGATGCCAGCAAGTGGATGGAAGCTAACCTCACATGCATGTGTGTCTGGCCCTCTTTCCACTCATCTGCACTCCTGGGTATGAGCAGCACCCCACCCCCTATATTAGAGCTGTAAAAATGAATCAGACACAAAGCCCAGTAAATAAATAACTGACACCAGGTCCAGCCCAGTTTGCTAACAGGAGGTCCTGCCTCCTGCTGCAGTTTCATTCAGCGATACCCACATCATCAGTATAACTTTCCTTATTCTCACTATCTCTCTTGTAGAAGAACTTAGTCATGACGGAACATAATTAAAACACAAGTTATTTCTCTACTGCTTAAAAAGGGGCACATGTATGGATCACAAACGGGGCAATAGTTGGTTGCATTTGACCATAAGTTATAACACATTTTTCTCTTTGCTTCATTTGTGTCGTCTGTTCTAATACGTATTAAGTTGGCGCAAACTGATTAATCAAACGCATCGATTATTGTTGTCTAAAAAGATGTAGAATACACGTTACACATGTCTGTCTTTGTTTATTTATTTTTTATTTGCCTCATTTGAAGTTTTTGAAATGATTAATTTCTATTTGGAATATGACAATACAGCATCCATCAGCTTTACTAGAATTATAATAATTACAAAAAAAAAAAAAATTACGTTCCAGGCTACAGTTGTTTTTGCTGCATTCTGCAACAAAGAAAATTCTTAAATTTCACTGTACAGAATTTAATTTAATAAGTCAGCTTATTTTTTGCTGATAATTCTACAACAAATCACGACTATAGGTTTAATTTTCCCTGTCATATTAACCTTATAATTAATATCACCTGTATACAAAAAGTGGAATTTGCATAGTTAACAGTGTGCTAATGTTGTCCCATATCAGTGGTTGAGTTTGCAGTCTGTATCCACTTTTCTATCTGTTATTGCTGTTTTTCTTTGTCATGGCTTTGTATTTGTGTCTTCTTTTTGCCTGATACAGACATGTTAATATTGAACTGCTGTATGACCCCAGTGTTGACTAAACACTGAAATACTGTAGTGTCAGGCAAATGGGCAGATCTCTCCAACGACTCCAACACTGCTGAGACGACCTTTTCTCCTCAGAATCATGTTCATGTACAACAACATCACATCGCAGCACATGTCAGGATGACTGGATTATATTTATATATATATATATATATATATATATATATAACATTTAGTAGTTTATCTTTCTCCCCTTCAGGGTCAGAATATGTTTTTTAATGATATGGTATGGTATTTTGTAGATAATGAATATATATACTACCAATCGGTACGTTTGTATAAGTGTAGCTTTGCAGATACCGCCACCGTACGACGCCATGTTTTTGCAGCAGACTGAACAGAGTTATGTTTTGAATTTTAAAGCAGAAACTCGCTACACAAACACAGGACATAATCCTAATCCACAAACCAAAAATAAAAAAAAAGAAAAGGAAATGGTAGAGAGAGACTGGGGGAACTGGGTGAGTGGCGAGAGTTAGGCGTGAGAAAGTAAAATAAGATTAAGAAAAAAAATATTATTACCCTGCCAAATGGAAGAAAGTGACTACACGGGTTCTCTTTTACAAGACAAACATAGTATGTTGTCGACTTTGGACTCCCACTCTCTCAGATCTGAACTCCCAGTGTTCTTTAAGCCACATTATGTTGAACACAAATGCAGCACTGTGTCTTCGGCCACCACCAGCTTTGTTGTTTCAGTTTTAATGACCATTCTTTTTTTTCTTTTTCTTTTTGGTTTTCTTATAAAATTCAACCCGAAACTACAGGAAATATGTACACTAACGAAATTATAATAATAAAACAAATAAAAAAACAATTTTCAGAACACGATGGCTTCTACAGGCTTCTAAGTCAGTATTTAGTGTGACCTCTTGTAACACATCCTGAGTGTCTTAGAGTTTTCTTGAGTAATCTTCTGGGTAATTGTACCAGGCTTCTTTAAGAACTTCCAAGATAGATGTTGGCTTTAGTCTTTAGTCTTGTCTCTGTGTTAGTGACACTCCAGTGTGATAAACCTGTACGTTCCTATGCATTTTGATTTAAAATAATAATAGGACATGACTCTCAGAGCCTGTAGAGGCTGTTTTTGTTTTTAGTACTATTTCCTATACTTTCTGAATGTGTTTTGATAAAGATACTAACAAATAAATTTATGGTCATTACATCATTGCTAAAATAACAAATCTACGGGTGGCCTGAGACGTTTTCATAGCACTGTGAATAACAACGACACCGAATTAGTTGCATATGATCATGATTCACGGGAGACGAGGTTGAACCCATGAGACAAGCATGATATTAACAACAAAAAAGACGCACACGTAAGCTGTATTTGCTCTGTAGTGAAGTGTATGAATTTGTTCATCGTGCCCTTCACAACACAGTGTTTGCCCTTTGACGTCAGCAGTCCTAATCTACATTTGCCCTTTTTATGAGAGCTACAAGCTGAGTTAGCCTCTCAGAGTGTTAGAGATTGGATCCGTCCTTTCAGACTAACCATGAAGGGGGTTTTGTCTCATACAAGGGAAGATACTTTGTCATGATCCGTGCTGATTGTATCATTTCTCTATATGAACTGCATTTGGTTACATGCTTGTCTTGCTCTAAAAAGGAAAGAAAAAAAAAAAGTAACCATGCTTTGAAACCAATAACGTGTTGCACATTTGACATTATTTTTTATCTATCTAAAAATCATTTGACCAGGAGTCCGTCTTGAGACGAGCACATCTCGTTTTCAAGAGTGCCCTGGCCGACGAGTAGGCATCAGGTAAACACCTTATTCCAATTCCAACATTCGAACAGGGACTAATTGACCTGTAGAGGCTTGCTAAATGGATCCGGTCTCAAAGTCATCCTCCAAGAGGATTGGTGCAGGTTACATCAACAGTTTACACACAAGTCAAGTCACCCACACCAGTCCTGCAGATGTTTAAAAGAACACACTTAAAATAAGACAATCAATGAAACGATGAAAATCGATCCCATTCAGTGTAAACATGCCATGTACAGAATAATCAAAGGGATTATGAACACATACTCGGCTCTATTGGTGTGACATTCTAAAATCTTTGAATTATTTTGTTCAAAGACCATTCACAAATGAAACCATGAGCTGCAGATTAGTAAACCTTTACTAATGCAACACCACATACAGTTTTTGTCACATGCAGCGATCTCATTTCATTTTCTTTGCTCATGTTTCACCAATAGAAAAAAAAAAAAAAAAAAATTGTTTCTGATTGTCTGACTTGAAATATTAAGTCTGTCTTTTCTATAAACATTTCCAGAAAAGGCAAAAATGACACGATTGGCACCAATAAGTCAGTCTCATGTTTTGGCTTTTACTGTATGTAGACACAGACATGACGCACTTTATTTCATCCATCAAGGATAATTCTGCTGCACACATTTACACCAGTTAACCCCTTTAAAATATGTCTTCTACTGTATGTAATGATGTAAATAAACCTCAACAAGAAGAAACCCAAGAAACTGATGAAGCTCCTCAAGTGACTCATTAAAAACTGATTATCTGTGAATGGTTTATCAGACTGCTTTATAAGTCGTGAATTTAAATTGTGTAATGGCTTTGTGACATTGTGAATGCATCTCAATGTGTTTATTTTGTTTGTTTCTTACTTTACTATTTCTATGGTGTGATTTGATAGCGTTCTGTTTGTTTGTTTGGTGTTTTTGTGGCTTTCAATCAGCTTTTTTGTTTCAGATATGGGTTCATTACTGCACTGTAAAGCGTTTTACTTGTATTGTTAGCTCTGAGAAGTCTGTATGATGAACCACTCTCACTGGTTCTTAGAAGTATTTTGCCAGTAAAGACAATCTCAAGTCAAGATAATGAATTTAAAGTTGTAAATCAACCCATATCTGATTTACTGTTATTTCACTAAATTTTGTATTTGGAAAAAGGGAATCCTATATCAACCCATGAGTTGTGTTTACATTGTGTTTGTTTTCATTTTGTGTTTGTTTGCTTGCTTTTAGGTCAGACTATACTTACAAAAGAAATATATAAAGAAATATAGGTGCAATCTGTTTTTGGAGACTTGTTCAGATATAACCAGTGACAGTCAATAATAATAACGTTTCCATATTGAATACAGAATACAAAGAAAGGTGCTTTAATTGTCATTATGTAATGTTCATAAATTGCTTTATAATATAATCGTTATTAATAAAAATGATTCTTAGGGAGATAAAATCATTTTCATCTGCAGATAAAATAGAGATCACCCTTCTACCTCCCGTTATCTCCTTTTGAAGTGGACAAAAGGCGTGCATAGCCATTCATATACTGTAGTTATCTATTGCTATGGTCAAGGTGGTGTGAGGCTTTTAACGAGAGGATGCAAAGTGAAAAGTTTCTGCTGGAAAATATGTTGTGTGTAAGTGTATGTATAACTCTGAAAGTCTGATATTTGTGCGTCCGTTCAGGATAATCATTTGAGACGAGAGATAAGGATAAGGATGTAAGGAGGAGCCCAGTGACAGAACATGAGGGAAAGAAATAGGTCGTAACAGTGCAATTTGTGCAAATGATATGTTTCTTTTCTGCCT
Organism: Solea senegalensis; assembly: GCF_019176455.1. Classification (NCBI taxonomy): domain Eukaryota; kingdom Metazoa; phylum Chordata; class Actinopteri; order Pleuronectiformes; family Soleidae; genus Solea; species Solea senegalensis. The sequence continues at coordinate 7,992,309 of NC_058040.1, read as the reverse complement.
CATTCTGAAAACTGTATGTCCATATTATTACAGCCGCTGATGGCTATTTTAATCTTAAAATGATTCCATTCTTGATTGATAGCATTCACATCCTCTTAACAAACATGTGTTGTCCTTCTAACCTGCAGTGTTTAACCCTCTGAGCTTTAAACGTGCAATGACAGCAGCCGTGTAAGTTAACAGTAGTCATGTCATAGAGTCGGCGCGTGGTGTTAGTTCTAGCTCCCGACCTTGGTAGTGATTGTTGCAGCCGAAAGTGATGCAGGAAATCAGGAACTTGAGTATGAGAAAGTGACTGGAAAAAGAGAAATCTGAAAAATGATCAATCCATTTTTCAGCCACGAGCCCCTTTTATAGCTGAATGCACGGCTTGTTGGCAGCCTTGACAGGAGAACGCCGTCCAGCGAGGGCTGCTCAGTGGCATATACTTGATTGAGAAAATAGTCTGCACTCAAGGTTTGAGCTTAATGATTGAGTGACTGTGGCTAAAGCCTTCAGCACACTAAAAGGTCCACTCTGTCTTCCTTACTGACAAATAATGATTCACAGCCTGCCAATAGCCAAGGTCAACAGTAATTACAGGAACAATACATTTGGAAGTACTCATTCAAAGAGGTTAAATGAATCTTCATTAATATCATTGTAGCCAAATGTGGTAGTTTCCTCCTTAAAGAAAAATGTCATGTTGTTAGTGCCGCTTAACATTTTACTACATTTGCTCCCAAACTCCCCAAGCCACAGGATTAGTAGATTTTCAGGCCTGTGGGCTTAAAATGCCCTTTATAGAGCATAAATGAAACACAATTATTTGCTTTACTGCGATAACAGCAGACAAATTGGTCAACACGAGTACTTCATGCATATTTTAAGGATAAAGACTACGTGGCATTCTGTGAAGTTTAGGTTTTTTTCCATTTTCCGTCAATACATAAACAGAAACAGATCTTTGTTGCTTTTTTTTGCTTTGCTTGTTTTGCTTGTTTTGTTTTGACCTTGTTTGAAAACATCTTGACGGTTATCCTAAGTGTCCTTGTGTTGTGTGTTAGACGTGGTGTCATTCTGGTTTAAATAGATTGTGAATTTAAATGTGTTCTCCAAAAGCTTAGACTTTATATCTTCTCTGCTGACAACTGTGCACTTACATGATGTGTGGGTACAACTCATCAGTATTCTCCTTTGTTTCATCGTCCACAACAGCACCTTCACAGTCTCTGCGATCACATCCCACTTTTAGTAATCGTTGTGTCCTTATGTGTCCTCCACTGCTCACAGTCCGTCCTTACCATGCAGTGTTCTCCACATCCACATCAACATGACAAACCTTAGACGACATGAACAGATGCAGCTTGTAACATTTGATCATTCGAAATTTGTGGCGCGAACGCTGACGTTATACTGTTAATTACAATTTGCTGAGCCCTCACTACTGATATTTACAAGCTGCATGTGTACGTTTGCTGTTGTGTATCCTGCCCTATTTCCTGTGGTTTAGTGCAACCAAACTTTGCCATGGCTGTATGTGCTCACTTCTGCTGGCTGCATCCCCAACAGGGAAGAAGAACTCCTTGCTGCTGCAGAAGTTCCAGAAGGATCTCAATGCCGGCGTTTTCAACACCCAGGAGAACGAGTTATTGAAGCAGATTATTCGTCAGGACAGGGAGATGGTGATGATGGTGGACCGCAAACAGTCAGTCACCGGGATGAACTCAACGCCAATGTCAGGAAACTCCATCATTAACTCACCAGCCCAACCGCCCTTCTCCACCGCCTTCGGCACCTCTCAGCTCCAGCAGTCCTCTGTGCCCCTGACCTACAGTGCTTCAGCTATTGCCAATGCCTCTGCTGCCCGCATGCTGCCAGTCGCTGCTGCTGCTGCTGCAATGCAGGGGGTTTACCCTGCTCCAAGTGTTTCCCATGGCAACCTGAATTCTTCCTCGATCAACCCACAGACCCAGCTACAGCAGCAGGGAGCAATCTTGTCACCCTGCTCCTTCACTTCCGCCATGTGTAGTCCATCGGTGCAGACCCCGTTGGCTGGCCGGAGTTTCCAGTACGGCTCGCGCACCGCCTCTCAGCTGTCACTTTTCCAGCAGCCCCTTGCTCAACCATCTCTATCTACACAGCAACAGCTTGCTCAACAGCCTGCTCCGTCGACTCCAGGTGCATCTTCTGCCACACAGCAGCAGCAGCAGCAGCAGCAGCAGCAGCAGCAGCAGTCATCACCTCAGCAGCAGCAGGTCCCTTCTCCACAGCGAGGCGACATTCACAAGAGTACACAGGCTCTTCAGTCAGGCAGCTTGAGTCGAGATGTCCGACACTTATCGGCCTCCCAACCATCACTGCCACATGACACATCTCTGGGGCCCAGAGCGCACCCAGCCTCAGGAGACTCTCTGGCCTCCATAATGCCACCAACAGCGGCAGCGATGCAGGGAATGAATCTGCAAAGTGGCATCCGCACTACAGTGCCCCAGAGGGTGAATTTATTCCGGCAGATGTCATCAGGAGCTTTGCCCCCAGTTCGCTCAGCCTCAGCCGCAGCAGCAGCAGCAGCGGCGGCTGCGGCTGCAGGAGCAGCAGCAGCAGCATCATCATCATCCTCCTCAACCCAGCACAGGGAATCCCCCGGATCTAGGAGAGATTCTGTCCTGAGCAGTACAGAGACTGAGCAAGACAAAATGCGATTTGCATCAAATTTATGATCCCGTTTTTTCCTCTTTTCATTTTTTTTAACTTCAATATGTTTCAGTTCGATTTTAAAAATGGAGACGCAGCAAAAAGAGATGAAAATGAGGAACGTGTTTGAGCGTTTTTGTTTCTCTCCACCTTTTTTCTTCTAAAATAACCTCAAAGAAATCCTGTACATACAAGCCCTTGTAATATATTTTAGACACATTGTCTCCCTAAACTTAAGAATGTATATTATACAGACACATTTGTCTTTTGTTTTCTTTTATGCCATATTATATATATATATATACATATATATGTGTGTGTAGGATGTAAGATGTGTGAGTGTGTGTGTGCATGAGACTGTGCGTACAAAATACAACAACAACATTTGGCAATTTAAATGCTGTAGTATAAACATCAGTCTTCCTTTCCGAGAAATATAAAGAATTATATGTGATGTATGAAGATTTTTTTTTTTTGTCATTTGAATTTTTTTTTTAAAAACTGGAATGCATTGTGGATTTTGAAAACAACTGTTTTTTGTTGCTTTTTTTTTACCACGAGGAAGAAGAAAATGATCTTCCCTATTGAGCAGCTTTAGGCACCACTGTGGAATAATAAGTGCAAGCAACTCTGAAAATAATCTCAAGAAGCACACACCTATACACGAAAATCAATCACATACCAATTTTCCTGAACGTTCATGTCACAAACCAACAAATACTGTAACTAAGTGTTATGCTGCTGTCACTGATGAAAAAACAGTCGGAGTGCTGAGCTGCTGTTTCCCCCACAACAGCTCACATACAAACCATGACAGTGTTATGGGTCAAAAGGGAATAGATAATAGAAATGCTGATTTTGTCGTTTGTTTGTTTGTTTTTGAGGAGAATGGAACGCGGAGAAAGACGATGGATGGATGCTATTGTTTTCTATTTCTGATTTCAGATGGCTGAGATGTAACGTTGCTTAAAAATGTGTGTATATTTATAGTATTTATAAACTAAAGATTATCACCATTATGCAATAGACTGTGACATAAAGATTACCTATATGTGTGCTGTAAATAGTTTTGTAGATCTAGTATTTACAGATACTGTGTGGTGCATTCTCTATCATAACATGTCTTACTTCTATCAGGAACCTGGATCATCTATATGCGACAAAGGTTAGGAGACTAAATGCATTATGTTTCATACGAGATAAACAAACCTTAATGCAATAGCTAGCACTACTTTATGCCGAGAGAAGCCTGATTGGCGGACATTTAAGAACCCCCTCTCTCTGTGTATACCATCCTTCGTCCTATTTCTGTTTAAATACACATCGAATGAACATAGACAATATTTAACTGCTGGTCAAATTGAAAGTAAATATGCTTTTCTTTTGCCTCATTTTTCATCTGTAGGATTCCTAAAGAGCAAACTGTTTATCTCGTGAAACGTTTGGTTTCAGGGCAGAAGTGAGGCTCACGTTTTTGATGCGTTACATCATTTAGTTTTAGTGATTGCTCATCTGGCTTAAGGTTTTACAGTACAATAAAAAAAATGTACTGTAAGTGCTCACAACGCAATTATTGTAGTTGAGGAGTCTGGCACAACACACATTTTCAACACACATCCATATTTTAGGTTTCAGTCACCGTTACCCTAAAGAGGAACACTCTCACTGATCTCACTGATGTGCTTTTGTGCTGCTGTTGCTGCTGCTGCAAGCAGATGGGGAAAAATGCTGGTTTGCATTAAGGTTTCTCTCTCATGTAAATCCATTATGTGGGCTTAGACACTCTAAACTGACCTAGACTGATGTTGAGACTGGGAAGATAGGTCAAGCCAGAATACTGTGACTCTACTAAAAAGGATAAGAGCTATTTGAGCTATTTCAAATATTTTAATCGTATAAAAACTTAAGTATTTGATGACTCTGCTAATATAAGCCAGCCATTACGGCTCACAGGTCCCTGCTCGCACTGCTGATTTTACATTGTGCTCACGGCCTTACTGTGGTCCTTATTCAAAAGTGGCTCTACTCTCAGTCGTTGGTAACTTCTATTTTGAGTCGTGGTTGTCATGGCGCCAAATATCCCATCAGTTCAGAGTGACCAAGCCCTCGAAGCTAAGGTTTCAAAAGATTACAAGTCCTCGCTACAGCTTGTGTTGATGGTGTACCAATACAGTCAATCCAGCAATGTCATGAAAGCATGCACTGTCACAAATACTTAAAAAAAAAAAGAAAAAAAAGTTGCTATCTCAAAAATGTTGACGTTAAATGTTGATGTTAGATTACATTTTGTTCATTGTCCGTCTGCCTAGACTTTATCTCTGTATGTGAACAGAAGCATTGACTTTTCATATGGACATTCTTAAGTATTTGTGCCTAAACTATAGCCATGTTCCATCCTTTTGTTAAGAGCGTGAGCTGGGTGCGTATGACAAGGGAGTGGCAACTCTGCACACGACTGCGCATTCATTCTTACTGTGCTCTGTGTGTTCTATGTCTCAGTGTTTTTAGACGAGGAAAGGAGTGAGCAATGATGATGCTGATGGCCAAATGCCTCTGTTTATCCAATTGGTATCTACTCACAATGTGAACTCCTACAGGCAGTTTTTTCTAACATTCTCAGTCACGCTGTTTAGAATAACCAATGAGGACATGTACAGTTTAAAAAAAAAGAAAGAAAAAAAAAGTGCAATCTTTAGGCTTGCCGTAATATCACACTCAATGCGATATTATTCAAATTTGGAGGACGTTTATACTTTCCTTTGTAGTGAGTCACTGACTGATGTTTGGTTTGAATGTTGATGTGTGGAAGGAAACTGGCCAAAGCAACACATTCTGAGTCATTGTCTTTGTTTTAAATTGCACTTTCTTGTTTAATAATTGAAAAGAAAAGTAGACACACTCTCAGCTACGGTAGATGTTGAAAGAAATAGAAAGGGAGCAATATCCCCGGGAATGTGTGCTGCCCTGATCCTGTACGAGGTTCTAAATGAGGGTGGAGATGTTCTATTTACAACAGAGAGCGCTTAATCGTGAATATGCCATAGTGTACAGGAACTAGTGCACAGTCAAGATGGATAGCAGCACTGTTGGTTTGTGCTGTTTTTGATACTTGCCTTTGGAGGGAGAGCTTCCAAACTATGTGCTTTTTTCACTATACTAATCACAATTAACATACTGGAATGGGCATTAATGGTGATGTACAACACAAACTAATGAGCTTATATATTAGCAGTATAGAGACTCTCAACAAACCAGCACATATATTTGTATACTTCTTTTTGTTTGTTTTTTGTTGGTTTGAGGGGAAAAAAAAGATGCAAAAAGAACTGAGAACAATAACCGGAGAGGATAAACCAAATGTTTGTTTAGTTGTGACGACCACAGGTTTCATATGTTTACTGATGGTATGTGTAGTGCAGAGGCTGAAGCTTCTCTGTCCTCTTAAACTCCACTCACATGGTCATTGTTCTGCTCATTCATGTAATCCAAGGTTTAGAGAAAACAAACTATTAGTTGGTTACTTGATACAGATGAAAGAAAGATAAATGTAAAACTTTCTTACAACAATATGCAGACAAACAGTGTTTGTCAAAAAATCTTTTTGATTTTTTTTTTGTTTGTAAATAATAAACCTTTAAAATATAGAAAATAAACGACAAATTGTCACTTAAGAACAAGTGTGTGTCATTCTGTTGTTTGGCCGTGTGCGTTTTGATGGAGGCAGATTTCTTTTTAAATGGATTTAAGTTAGTAAATGCCGGAGGAAGTGATGGAGGGAGTTGTCAGGAATTGTCTGCCAGCCGTTACATATTTCGTCGTCTTTTGTGTTGCCTTTTAAATCAGTGGCGTGCACGGGGGATGAGGCTTGAATCACAAGACGCGCACTAAAGTACCCTCGAGTGGAAAAACATGAGGAAGTGTCCTACTGGCTGCCATTCATATGTGGCCTCTGAAGCAAAATGTGCTTTTAAAAAGTGTATTGTTTGTAAAGGAGTGTCTTTCTAGTGGAGTAGAGTGCCCTCTAAGAGGCTGTGGCAAATTTGTTTCCTATGGGTGTCCCTCCAATCAAAAAGGGTGTCATTATGAGGTTCCCTGTCCCAACATGACAGTGTCCCATAGGGTGTCCGGCTGAGAGGAAATTATATTGAGTGCCATATGTGATAGAAAGTGATGCTGTGCTCTAAAGGATGTCCCTGTACAGCCATACACAGGGAAATGATATACTAGTGGCACCTGCCCCACCGGTGCACAGAAGGTGCCCTTCCAGTTTCTGCCCCTGCCCTTGCAAAAGTCTGTGCACGCCACTGCTTTAAATGCAATTTTTAATCATTAAGTCGACATTATAACCATGTTAAACCTATGACGATTACCTTTACAGTAATGCTGACACTGTAGAGTATGATCAAATATTTTTGATTTGCGTTGCACTAGTTTTATAATGAGCTGTCATGATGAACAAGGCGTTACATTTTACACAAAGTAGTAGACAGATGATCTGATGAGATGCACTTGAAAGCTGAAGAAAAAAAAACCTCATATAACTTCAGTAAGTTAGTTTAAATTTGTTTCCAATGTCAAGCAAGTCTGGGTATGTAATGAATTGTCTTCATTCTGTCTATTCAATCTGTTTCTCTCTAAAACTGCTTAACTGTTCTGTGAGTCACGGCTTGAACAAGAACAAGGCACATCCAGCCATCCATCTTCCAGGCAGCTGGCAAAATTGTTCCTCTTCCGCTTAATTATAGAGATAACACGTCTCAAAAGGTGAATTAAACCTGAAGTAGCACGCTGAAACGCTGGTAATTGTGCTGCAGCCAACATTATTAGTCCCCATTAAAAAAGGAGACAGAAAGGGAAAAACAATGTGCCCCACAGTTATGTGGTGTGGTGAATTTGCTGGCCCGAACAATGGCCATTTATTTAGTGATCTATTGTAGATTGGCTTCTCTGGCTCAGGATGGCTCTTTGGCGGCTGCTCAGCGTGTTGTGCAATGCATATGTGGGCCTTGTAGCATCAGTTTCACCTCAGACATATCAGAATAAATAGAATAGTTAAGAATAGTTTTCCAACAGCAGCTGAGTCCACATGGGACTAACGCTGCAATAGCTTGGAGCTATGGTATGCTGCGTCTGTTGGCTCACTGTCCCATAGACCTTATTTTTGAATGTGTAAGTATACGGAATGATACTTGGCACTTCAGGTATTCTTTTCCTCCCCGTGTCTGTGAACAGAGTCCTTGACAATGTCATGGCAGGTCAGTTCCATATCAGTGTAATATTACAGAGAGTGGGAGGACGACATGAGGAAGTGGCCTCATATAACACATGGGGTTATTAATTATTTTGTGCTGTTGCTCAGTGTGGTCACTTGAATCGATGAATAAAAATGGGCAGGATAAACTGGTTTTAATTACACTAATTATATCAGCTGTTACTTGGACCACCAACTCAGACCAGCACTTAATCATAATTAGCTGGGGTTTTCCCAGCGGCTGCTGACATCTCCTTGGAGGCTTTACTGGTATTTCATAGCCTTTCTGGTACTGGATGATGTTCTGTGTAGGTTTGTTCTGCATCCACATTCCCGTCTTATTTGCAGCTGATGACCAAAACGTTCCCATTCCATTGAAGTCTTTCGCTTAAACCAACTGCTGTTATAGCAACACATGATACCTGTTTTCTAGAAGCCATGTTATTGTTCAAATTTGTTGTCCTCTCTGACCGGAAATGCCGAACCAGACTTGTTTCACATAAATAACAGCGGGCGTCTTCTTACATGTTTCTGCCAAAAAAGGTCTACAGGGTCTGAGGTAGACATTAATGACAAACTTGTTGTGATTGTGAAATATGTAGTATATAATACAGCATGATATAATATAATATACACTACTTGGGGTATACATGCAATCTAAACAAGCATTGAGGAGGAGGGTTATTCTCTGGTTGTGAGTGATGTCTTGCATTATTGGGAAATGTGTTTCTATGTGTTTCTCCCCCTCCTCATGCTTGTAAATCAGATGAGTGACATTATCTCAATGTAAGGTAGTGCACTTAAGCATCACACCAGCCTGTATAATACATGTATTATCATTGTATTAATGCCTCTGCCACAACTGCAAAGAAAACCAAATAGTCTAAACGTTATATTATATTATATATGAATACATTAGACCTTTCTTATACAACTATTATTCCATGGATGTTAATTATTTTTGATTTACATTGACTCCTTAAATGTGTTTTATATCTATTCAACTAGGCTTATGTATTTCTGAATGATTTACCTCTGGGCACACAGGGAAATTAGATGATTAAATGATTAAAATACTGTCAGACCTGAGCTTCCGTGTGTAAACTATAGAGGGAGTGCAGGGGTGGGCGGGGTAATAAGCCTTCATAAGGGTTTTATGATGTTTTAGTCATTAAAATTAATTAATGGGCATTACTTTGTGTTTTTCACTATTAGTCTAACGTGTTTGCATGCTTTACTAGCGCAATGTTGCTGTTGCCTCCAACTGTTCTGGCGTAAAACAAATTAATACCGTGTGCAGTGATTGAAACACTGCTCCACTGAGAAACACAGAGTATGTGGAGCTGATAATTGGCATTAGTTGGTGTGAACTTATTTAACAATGGTTTGAAATAGTTTATTATATATATATTTGTTAAATTACTGCCGGTTAGATGTCTGAAAATGAAAAGATGGAGTGCTGTGAATGGCACAGTAACATCAAGTATATGAGCTACTAAAGCACACCTGGGGAAAAGAGGAGAAAAGACAAGAGCAGGGAGAGTGACACCCAAAGCTGGTGCTTACTTTGGATGACAAGACAAGTGACAAAGAAATGACATCTCTTTGTGTCATTGACATGCTTGACTTGGCTGCTTAAAAAAAGGAAAGAAGAAAATGATGTATTGCAAATAAAAAGCACATTATTTCACGTAACAAGATAAAGTTCCAAATTATCACAGCAGGGGAAGCTGCTGCTTTTACACAGATATGTCACTGTGTTCCTCATCGCACTGTGAGCCACTTCATGGCTTGTTAACATCTCTTCTCAGGGGCTGACATGTAAAACCAGGATACCTAAGTTCAGTGGCTCTAACTGTCAGGTTTCACCTGTTCATATAGAAAGTGTCTTATCCCTGCAATCCTTCGTCAACCATTTACTTTCTGACAAGTTTGACTTTGTCCTTTCTATCATGTCTGTATGCCTATGTTCAGGATTAGAGGGCATAATCTCCTTTGAAATAACAGGCTCGGGCCCTTGACCCTTGCTGATCCAACAGTACAACTCAATGTTCAGAGGAAACAAAAGTCTTATATCAGGGGGTGGAATTGTAACCGGTGATTACAATATGCTCATAAACGTAACCAATCACTGGTGAAAAAAAACATACTTATCAAGATGTAGCACTAAACCTGAACTGCATCCAGTCAGGGTGAGTTTGAGGTCCTTACATGTTGCCCATCTGTTCTGTGACACTGCATTGTTGTAGTTTCAGTATAACATTAAGTAAACACGCGCCTCAACCTTGGTATGACCATAGTCAAGTCAAGACAAGTCAGTTTTATTTATGTCGTCCAACATCACAAACACAGTTTACCCAGGAGGGCTTTACAGTCTGTACAGCAAGTGACACCCTCTGTCCTCACATCACACCGGGAGGAAACACTCCATAAAAAGCTTTGCACAGGGGAAAAATGGGCGAAACCTCAGGAAGAGCCACAGAGGAGGGATCCCTCTCCCAGCACGGACAGACATGGGAGACGATGACTTTAAAGTCACATTTCTTGTCCTTGAGAATAATTAGACTTGCATATCAAAACGCTTTTAGTTGACTAAAGTAAATGTTCATATTAATGTTAAATCATAACAAGCACAATATAGTTCAGGAAATGTGGGGTAAAGACCAGAAATGTGGTAAAGCATTACATTTGTTAAAAAAAACAAATGTAATGCTTGAAAAGAATATCAAATTTAATTTACAAATGTAGGTTTACAAATGTGTTTACTGAATCTCAGTGCTCATATCTTATGATTTGCCATTTAACAAGAGCCTAATGAGCTTTTTGGCAATACCTCAATGTTTAAAGCCACTGCTGTGCTCTAGGATTCATATTTTCTAATATTCAGAAAAGATATTTTATTGAAAATGATGTGCTCCCAAAAACAAGATTATTCATTATGCCACAGCATAATGAATAACAGCCTTTAACAGTCTTTCTCTAAGTGATGTGAATCTCAGTTTCTTTGTCTTTGCTGAGGATTAGAGTAACACTAAAAACATTGATGCCGTTTTTGTCCAAAACATGTCATTAATTACCGCTCGTGTCTTTCAACATCTTACAAAGCGTGTGCCCTGTTTGTCCCCATGATGTAATTTCATCAGGCTCGTCGAATCAATGTGGGCTTAACTTTCATCCCTCCATCACATTTCATTTTCAACAATTACCTCAAGACGTTTGAAACATTAGGAACCGAGCGTCCGTCCTCAGGTGCTTCAAATAAGGTCACACCCACCAGGAGAGACGACCGTTGTTATCCGCAAGGCAATTTTGTGGGATTCTGATCCGAAATTCATCATATTTTTGCAGCTTTTCATTTCAGTGACAGGCCCGTGATGGATGGTGAACTCATTTTAGCAGGGTCACCTTATTTTCCGTGTCCCTCAGTGTCCTGGCGTCCCTCTCCTCCGTCAGAATCCTTTTCCTCGGTAAGTGTGTGCATGTATATGTCGGTGTTTACTCAGTATTTTGTGCAAGCGCCGATGAGACACACATAGTCACCCACTGTTGGGTGACGGAGCCAAAACAGGGGGACTGTGATTAGCATGCAGGAGCTTCTCTGCCGATGTTTGGCCTCTTCCTCTGCTGCTTTGTCTTTGTCTGTGTCTGCCAGCCATATTTGTCTGCATATATCTCTCGCTCTCCCACACATACACTGCCTTTTTTTGTGGTTTTTATATTGTGTTCTTTGCACAGTGGTTCAAATGTGAAAGGAAAAATGGGCCAAAATACTAAGTCGCTTGCACAATAATTAGTCTAACAGTATATACAATAACAAACATGTATAATTCCTGATGTAACACTAATGCAGAAATGTCAATAACTTCTGAAAACATTATTTTGTCCTTTAGTTAAGTAAATCTGTGTTTCCCATAGTTTTTATAGGGGGACCAACATTTTTATAGATGACAAACCAAAGCATAATCTTGCATTTTTGGATCATATAATGTTTTTTTTTAACTGCCATGTCTGTAACTTTGCCTATTATTTTGAATAGGTCGTCATTTTGAATATCACATGAATACTCTTACCATGCAAATTTAAAAAAGGAAATAAATAATCACATGAGAAGTATAATCTGTCTTTATGACAAAGTAATATAGGAACATATTATGTTTTTATGACTATAGGTGGTAGTACATCAGGAGAAATGTTTCTATTTTTATCAGATGTGAAAATGAAGTCTAGTCATCCTTACTCTGGGAAAGCCTGATGTGCAACAATGCAGGTAATTACTCTGTTTTCACATTAACCTTAGAAAGACACTCAATTAGAGTGCTGGGATAAATGTAGGTTCATAAGAGTTGGTCATTTACGTGCAGTGTTACTAACCGCAAACATCAGAGGTCAGTCTCCGATATGCATTACCGTGGTTTTACCACTCTTCTTCGTCATGGAGGACACAGCAGGAGCGCTGCCTTTGTGATCTGAATTGAATAGTGAAGCCTGTGGCATCAGAAAAGTCGATCAAGATTAGCTCTGCGGGGTCTTCTCTTCACAGGAGGCTGTTATCAATGAAGGACATTTATTCATTGCAGTGTGGAGTGTTGTTCTCCCTCTTTCTGTCTCTCTCTGGTCAAACTAATTGATGTGTTTTGCAACGTGACGTGAAAACACAAAGCATGCTGATGTCTTTTCACGCAGGCCATTCATCAGGATGTCATTTAAAAACATATACAAAATGTAACACAGAAGACATGTACCTTGTATGTGGCTTAAATATCTTCACACATGGTTCCAGTTAACTTTGACTAAAGAAAACCTAATAACATGCATTATTTAGTCACGGGTTAAGCTGTTTTTGTTTATTACAACAGCACATTCAGGTGAAACATAAATACAGTACACAGCAATGATGACATGAGCAATGACATTTCCTCCTTCTGGCAGAATTCCTTTTTTTCCCTTTTTCTTCTGTTACTTGTGGAACCCAGATGTGATGTGAGTCACTTTAACCTTTTTCCTTTTTCCACCTCATCTTCACAAAGCATTTAACCTCGAATGCGACTGCTGGATGTCTTGACTGACCTCACAGTAGAGGTTACAGCCTCCTTGTTATCTGATCTCTCTCTCTCTCTCTCTCCCTCCCCATCGATCTATCAAATACAAAAACATAAGCCTAAGGTGGCACAAAGAGTGAAAACATGAGAGTGGCTTCTGACCAAATTTAATGCTAGTATTATTCCGTTAGCCATCTTGGATACTTGTATTTATCTGTCTGCCCTTCATGCTGCTAATGCTGCCTGACCTCCACCACACGACCACCTATTGATGAACTGTCAGCAGATGGTTTTCGTCATCTCCTTCATGGAAAACAACTTTCCATCAATTTCACCCAGAGGATTTTGCTGCTCTGACGCCCTTTGCTGCGTCTATATCCCCTGTTTATCCTTCTACTGTCAGCAGAGAGTCAAAGAGAGTAGGTAACAGAAATGCTTAACAGATGGGTGTGAGTCCATTGATCACTAACCCTAACCCTGTCAGTAATACATCAAACCTGAATAATAATAAAATAACATAAGAGACAAGTTAATAAGACAAACTGAATGAAAATGTTTCTATTTTCTTCATTTGTCGTACAATATACTTCACTTTATGGACTGGAAATGACTTCGACAGGGAGAAGAATGTCTGCTAATGTTATTGAATTCACTGAGGAAGTTTATATTGTGGCCTTCCCAGTAAATATGTCTTCATTTACATGCACAAACGCAATTTAGAAATCATCTTGTCTCCGAATTTGACAAGGATTAATTTGGCACTGCGGGTGACACGACGTATGAAACAAAGAATATTGTCTCGCGCTATTTAATATGCTATCAAAGGCATGACGCGGACAATTGTGGATGCGTGTGTCATCCCGTGAGATGCTCCGTATCCTTTGTCGCTCGTTTGAATCCCTCTCTGTCTGAGTGACTCATGGCTTTGATCCCTCACACGCATGCCGCTCTCTTAAGGGGGTCTCGATCAGGAGATTATCTCATAACTGCATCAGCCACGACACACAATATCCCTTCACCAGACTCACTCTTCTGCTCTCCAACCCTAATCTGTCTGAACAGTCCAGGATTAATACTCCGCGAGAAGTGCCAGCCTACAATGTGAACAAGTGAAAGGGCAAAGGGAAACCCAACTTGCTGCAACGGATCCGCCCAAGGTCAAGGCCTTGAACACAGCAGACTGTGTATCACGTTTTTATTGGAATAATGAACGTCATTTTGTACTGAACAAAAGTACAAAATTGCAAAAGGCTAATGAGCAAAATGTCAGCATCAGTTTCTTGTAAACATGATCACGTGATATTGGAAGTGGGTGCTCTGCCAACAGCAATCGAGTTCTACATGAGCAGCTGCCTGAACTACTGTTTCCTTCAGCGTGCGGCTCCAGTTCTGCAGTCAATCAAACAGTCTGACATATTTACACACATACTATAACTGAAGTACCTTAGAAACACACACCAGAGACTGCATGGCAGGTAATTACTCAGAAACTCTTAGATAGAGGTTTCCGAACTTTAAGTAGGAGTGTAACAGTACATGTATTAAAACATGACAGTCACTCCCTCCTTACATTCACATTGTTCTCTGACACTGTTACAGCGGATAGATCAAGTGCAACATGTGGAGCAATTAGCTCCAGTGGTCCTGTCATTGTTGCATATGACACACAATACTCACCCTCTCCCCCAGTAATTCTGCCATGTAATTAGATTCCACTTCACTATAGAGAGGATATGTGTAATAATTAATTTCAAGACTCTTCATTAGAGTAATGGAGCACTACACGCACAAAAGGTTACTGACAATTTAAAAAGATAAATGGTTATCCACATTCAACTGGCAAAGTGGTTATCAGTTTACACAGTGTGGATCCACCAGGCTGTTTTATTAGATAACAATCCAATCCAATCCAACTTTATTTAAATAAATAAATATATATATATATATAAAAATGACCTAATAAAAATAATAACTAACTAATAAATATATTATTATTGCCTTGGAAACTAAATAGCAGGCAAACAACACTACACAAAATAACTTGTTCCCTCTCTTCCACGTGCAATGTGTCTAAAAATATGAGTTCGACCACAGGCATCAAACTCAAATGACATAAATCTATTAATATCAAACATAGTATGCATAATAAATCTAAAATAAAGTAAATGACCACATGGACAACAATGATTAAAACACTAAACAAGCTTATGTAATAGTATTTCATTGTGTCTATAAATGAGTGTTTCATTGTGTCCTCGCTGGCAGCTGTAGCCACATGTAAGATAAGATAAGATCCTAAAGTAGGGAAATTTACATTGTAACAGCAGCAAAGACAGTAAAGGCAAAGATAATAAATAATAAACATGCATTTCCATATTACGTGAAAGTACAACATAGAAAGATATTAACAACACAACTATAAAAAGTTAAAAATAGAATGTACATCGTAGACAGTTACCAGAATATATACAGTATGGGCTTTATATTTACAGTATAAACAAAGATTGAGCATATTGTATATGTATATTGCACTTGTCTAAAATATATAATATATATTGCAATGTGCTGTGTTTAATAGGAAAAAAAGTCCATGTGTTCATTATAACATACACAGTATTTACTGTAATAACAATAATAACAATCTCAAACCTGTGTTTAAACAGGTTTTTCGACCTGTGGGAATATTGAGGTGTGAATATTAGTGTTAGTTAGTTTGTATGTGGGCCCTGTCATTCCACAGTGTGACTCTATGATATTTGGCTCTAGAACATTTTGACATTGCAGGTGCAAGCTTCCAAAACATATTCATGTGACAGAGAAATATCAGTTGTATATGGTATTTTACAGCCTGAATTATTGAGGTTTGGTGTCACTATCATATAACTCAAGAGCTGATCTCATTTACATGCTATGGGAATTAAAGTATTGAGAAAAATATTATATTATTAATATTACCTGAATCTGATTATCCGAGAATACGCCCTTGATATCTGACTCTCCCGGCAATAATTAACCAAGGCGAAAGAACCACCTATTAATCTGCCATGAGCAAACCAGTGAACCAGCTATAACTACTGTGTGGGGGATCAGTACTGTGAGGTGATCATTTGCCATATGGCCATTATGCATTTCAGTGCGTCCACATAGTAACAGAGGGTTTATTTAGTATATTGAAGTGACGAATCAGAACACAGAAAACCACCTGTTACAGGGGAACAGTAATGTGCAAGTACATTTAAATATAGCCCTAAGATGCGACGCTTGAGTGACTGCACTATGGCCAACCAGCAGAAACTGAAAGGCTGAAAATAAAGTGTTTGTTAACATCAGTTTGAACCATGAACATGTTAAAATATATGATAATAGTCTTTTGTATTTTTTGTGTTTCCATATGTACCATTGGCTGTAAACACACGATTATATACAGTATGTGGGTCATGCGGTGAAATGATTTCTCTCCAAACCACTTGAACTTGAAAAAGTAGCAGTAAAACAGGGAATACAAATGGGGGAAAAAACACAAATAACATACAAAAAAGGGAAAAACAAATATGACTACACACAGATATTTTACCAGTATGTGACAAGCATACAGAATTATACTGTTGCGCATGCATATGACATGTGATTACATAACCACACCACAGATAATGGCTTTACATGGTGTTACATCATTGATGGAAAAGAGCAGCCAATTGTTCAGCTCTATCCATCTATACATCCATCCATCCATCCATCTAATGACACAGTTACTCACAGAACATAGTAAGCAGACCTAATTCTTTTATTTGTTTGTCATATTTTTTATTGGTGTGTATACAAGAATAACAAAGGCACTTACATACATACACATTGATACATCCTTCGATTTAGATGTGCATATTTTTAGGAACAAACAACAATCACATGACTAAGCCAACCACATAAATGTAATAGATAAGTTAAATAAATAGTAAAAGAAAGAAAAAAAAAGAGTGTGTGTGTGTGAACATTTTGTTTTGCAGAAGAATTCTATCTGTTTATTTCCCTTTAGATAGCTGTGTCGATGTAGGAAATGTAATGTATTGCATCTGCTTATATGTGCATCGTCTGGGCTCGGTTGCCTTGTATGAATTACCAGGTTTGCATGCATGACCACTGTGTTTTTTGCATTTTGTTGCACGGCATGTGTTTGTGTGTTTCCTATCCTATTCATTCACTATGGGTTGGTCATCACTAAAGTAAATTGTAATCTGGTTAGATGGAAAGCAAATGGATGTCAGAGGTTTCCTCTGATGTGGAGCCATATCTCTATCCTAGACTCCATGGAAATGTGACACCTAAACCCTCCTCTACCTAACGGTAAATAATCCGCCCGCTGTTAAACCCAGCCAGATTAAAGCAAATCCCTCATGAATTGACTTTTTGTTGTACTTTCCATAACCATATTAATGATAATATCATGACCCACCCCCTGCCTCCCTCCCATCCCCATTTGTTTCTTTCCTGTGCATCATTGGGATGAAAACAGATTGCAGAATTGTTGCGGGGCAGTGGTCGCAGAGCTGAGTCAGGCACCAGTGGTAAAATAATGCATGGCTTTCTGAGCGACTGGCAGTGAATTCAAATGCACAAAACATCTATTTGTAATGTAATGAATGTAGAAGTGAATGACCTCTAAAGCCGGTCAAATCTAAGCTGTGGAATCCTGAACCATCTGTTCTACGACTTAAGCTTTCATTTATTTATTTATTTTCCCCCCAATACAATATGAAAGAGATCTGATATAATTATATTATTGCACTAATACGTCTACTGGTCCCTCTGCTAGTTATGTTACTGCCTCTATTATGTACTATTTTACCTTGGGATATTTTTTGGTGTCTCTGTAAACACATGGGTGAAACTGACAGGTCTACAATATTTGAAAGATGCTGATAGGCAGAATATACTGAGAATATAATGTGGATGATAATGTAATGTAATATTGAGATACCTTATTGCAGCCTGCAGGAAAATTCTCCTTGTTGCCCTGTCCTCATGGGAGGTCAGACTGCAGGCTGAAGGGCTGAGCTACATAGCAAAGCAGCTGCAGAGAGGAGGATGTGCAGGTGCAAACTGCTTTGCATTTATTGTGTCTCTCTTTATATACATAAAACAATTCTGCCCAAAAATTGCCATAATTCACCAGTGCTTTTTATATCTTGCGTGTCAGACATGTCTCTCAACTCTTTCCTTCTTGGACTAGCAGATTATATTTCTCATTTGCTGCAGTCATATTGTGCAGTTTATGCAGCTTTTACCCTGCACGACAGATGTCTGATGAAATCCCGGTATAATCAGGCATTAAGGTAAGACCAGTAGATGCGTTTCTTCTTTTGTGTGTTTTGTTTGTTTGCTAAGGAAAACAATGTTGTCACGGTTGTGTAAAGAAGTGTGAGTGTTTGTCATAGATGCTTTTCACAAACTAAGACGCCTTATTGTGATTGTAGTACAATGTAACAGATCTTTTTTTCATAGCTCACAGACAGAGCTGAGAAGTATATATTCGTAAGATGTCGGACGGTACGTATGATCAAAAAGAAATGATACATTACAGTGTTATAAATATTTCATTTTCAAGACATTATTGGAAACAAAGACTGAGCCTTCACATATGAAGGGCAGAGACACCATGTTCATAATAAAGCCATCTGCGTGACCTGACATCCCTCCTCATGTTGCAGCACTGGCCCTCGCTCCTCTGACAGAAGCTCTGTGATAATCCACTGGTTTCCTGTTTCATCAGGAGGAAAGTGTTACATCACGTACAGATGTGGTGTAAAAGTAGCCAATTGGCATGCTCAGTGGCAATGTGGCTGTTACGCACTCGGGCCCCATTAGCAAAGCTGCACCATTTTTTAATCAAAAGTTTGACCCCAGAGGAGCACTAACCTCCTCATAAAGCAGTTTGTACTCTCACACAGACACACTGCACATTCTCAGAGAATATCTCTATGCATTTCCATAGAGATTTGAATAGAAATTCATTGTTGATCCTTTCTAATGTTAATGATGCCATTACAATGACAATGATTTTTCTTTTTTTTGTCTCTCAATCAGTAATGTCTGTCCATCAGTCCACCACATAAGTGCAGACCAGACAGATTTTCTACATAATTTGCTAAAAGGATGGGTCCAAGTTTTTGTGAACACATCAACGTAATCCTAACATAAGGCTTTAGATTTAAGATTATGAGTATTTTACCAGAAAATGACTTTGGTAGCAGTTGAAGTCACTTTTCTCTAATATTACTTAAGTAAAAGTAAAAAAAAAAGTATTATTAATTATAGTATTAAAATTATTAGTATTACTTAAAGTATATTATATTCACTGTACTTAGGTATCAACATTCATTTTCTGTTATAAAATGTACTTAAGTTTGAGAAGTAAATGTAAAAGAATAATGATTGAGCCATGGTAGCTCAGTGGTAGGGCGGGTTGTGTTTCAACTGGAAGGCTGTGGGTTTAATTCCTGGCTGTGCTAGTCTATATTTGTCCTTGAGCATGACACTGAACCCCATGTTGAAGTAAGTGAATGGCAAAAATTATAAAGCAGCTCCTAGACAAGCTCTATATACAGACCATTACCAACTCTTCTTCTTCGTCTGATTTTATTTGCTAGTAACGAGTAACAAAGATTAAAGTTAGAGGAAATGTAGTGGAGTAAAAGTAAAAGTTGCAAGAAATATGAATAATAAAGTAAAGTACAGATATGTGAATTTTGTACTTAAGTACAGTAACAGTAAGTATTTGCATTACAACACTGCATTAAACTTGGTGTTGGGCGGGCCTGATGTTCCGTGCCGGATGTAGCTATCGGAGGTTGACAGAGCAGTGACTCCATTGCAAGAGTTGCTGTTATAGTGATGTGATGTGTACCATGATAGTTACTGTTGGGTGCACTTTAAAAAACAACAACAACAAACCTTCAGCATAGCTTGATCGGCCAATGCTCGTGTTGTCGCTTGGAAAGTCGAACACTTTCTCGTCTTCTGACAAACGCACCACGAGCGAAAGTGAAAGCCACGTTGCAGCTCTGCACAGCCTGACGCCGCTCCATTCAAAGTGAATGAGAAGCATTTGGATCGACACCTCCACCACGTATGTGGGAGTCGGCCGTTACGGAGTGTCTGAGCATGTTTGTAGTGATATAAAGAACTCTCTAGTCCCCGCAACACATGGACTGAATGTAAATATTGTAAAGTATTTTTAATGTTACATGAATTTCCATGAATGATTATCAAGTAAAAATACTATAAGATAACAAAAGTGCAAATGAATCACCAGTCAACCTGCTGCAGGAGGGCTTTTGTAGCTCTGCAAACCCTGAGCCCTCGCTCGCGTCTGTGCTGTCCATTCATATGCAACCAAGCGTGCGCTGATGATTTATGGAGCTGACACATGGCAGCCATTAATCAGGTATTTGCTCGTGGCTGGGAGTGGAGATAAGGCCAGTGGGTGAGGGTGAATGTCAGTGGAGATGGAAAAAAAAAAAAAAACAATACATTTGTTCCCCTTTTACAGTACACAGTCATATTCATTCAATCTATATACATACATTCACACGGTCATGGATCCAGGTGACAACTAACTATGAAATGGTTAAAACATCTCAGTTGTGTGAGCGTGTGAGAGTTTTTTTACTTAATATTGAATTTTAACACTATTTTTACGTGTGACTGACTACAATTGATTCCTGTTTTGCACCAAGAAATCCGTGAGATGTTCACGGCTGTTTCTTTGATGGATGTGTGAAAGAACACTATCAGCTCTCTGGCAACAGTAAAACACTTGTGACATGTGTTGAACTTTATTAAATCTTCTCCTCTTAGTGATGCCGCCCAATTGTGGCTGACTCCTTCATGGTTTTAAGCATTATTTGGCCGCATCACAAGGTTGTTTTTGATAGGAAATAAATGTGTGAGGACACTGTTGCTACATGTCCTCAGTCAACCCACGTAAACACGCCCGTCTCAGGGAAGAAGGTTTGTGTAAATTATGACCCTGAACAGTGTCGCGGTTGTGGGGCATCATGGCTATTCACCTTTTGTCCTGTACCTGAGGGTCTGTCCTTAACCTTGGTTGCCATGGTAACTGTAAACGAGGATTTGGCGGCTGGATGCTTTCAGTTAAACCATAAATAAAGCTGTGTGTCACCTGCACAGAAACATGGACCGATACCACACAGAGAAATAGATACCCAAAAAATCTTTGGAGAAGTGGAGTCCTTCACACCATGAAATGACTCATTTTTATGAAGTATACTGACATTAAGTGTGTCATCTGCAGATTTAAAAGTGGGCCTGTCCTTGGACTATCTCCTGTCGTCACTGGTGTAGAGACAACCGTGAAAGGAGCATGCGGAGGACAGAATATCATTTACTTACGCCGAGGTCTGCAAGTCCACCTGACAATACTAAATTAAAAACATGTGGAAGTTTTTCCATCCATTATATTGAACTTAATTCTATTAAACGCAAGTGGAAGATTAATGAATAAAACTGTGCCAATGTTGTTAGAGAAATGGCAGTTGCGTCAGCGATCATCATAGGCACATTACAGGGGGTTGATGAAAACCCCAACCCTGAGAAGTTTAATCCTGTCTTTTATTTTTGCAATGATTAATTGACATTATGTGATTTATATTAATCAGGATGGGTAGGAGAATAAGTGGTTATGGAATACAAAGCTGTTCATTTGACGAGGTGTTTGTTCCTGTTTTATTTTTATTTAAATATTATTGATATTTTGCCTGCAAGTCTATTGGTCATTCTTCTTCTTTAAGATTGAAGACCTCATTATTATTTAATCTCATGTAATTACCTGTCCTTAAATACACATCATTCAACAGGAGCCTTTCTAGTTTATTCGCTAAATCAGTAACTCCTGTAGTGACATGAATCAGCCATAAACCATGAAGGGAGCGCCAGGTGCACCCATCCTATAACTCAACTTCTGAGTATGATTTTCACAAACTGATGAACATACAATTTTGCTGAACTGGGGGAATCATTCACGCATTCATCCCCATAACAGTTGAATTACTGCTGCTCTCCATTGCTTCCATGAATAATGTTCTTGGTCCGTGCAAAATACTGGAGCACTACTATGTCAGGAATACACTATGGATGCAAATCAACTCCTTCCAGATATTTATTGGATTTGCAGTCGACTTTTGGACATGTGCTATTTATCCCAACTTCACTGGCGCTGTAGTAAATATTGTGAAGGGCTCAGGAGAACAGCCCTCCCCTCGTTTTCCTCCTCTCTGTCTCTGTATGTCATCTTCTGAATTGCAAGTATGTCACCATCATCCTCCGTCCTTGAGCCTGACTCCCTGGTAATCAAATTAGCAGGAGCTTCACTACATTCTTCTTCCAAAGTTAACAGCCCTCCAGTCCCACATGCACACTCGCTGAAAAAGATCAAATAAAATCAATAAATGTATCAGCACATTACCTGAATTATTATTATTATTATTATTGTTAGTTACAGTAAGGTTTGTTTTTTTAGAGACATTTCCGGGTTTGTATCAAAGAATAATCTCAAAATTATTCTCAATGTTATCTATCTATCTATCTATCTATCTATCTATCTATCTATCTATCTATCTATCTATCTATCTATCTATCTATCTATCTATCTATCTATCTGTCTGTCTAACATGATGGAATAGCTTAATGAGACTGAAGAAATTAAAGTAATAAAATGAAAAGAATTAGCATCAGGAAAGAAGAAGCTGCGTTGTTTTGCTCCATGTATCAGCTGCACCGCGACCACATAACAGGCCGGGGGTCAAAGTTCACTGACGATTTCCTAAAACATTGATGCACTAGAAACATTATGTCGATGTCTGAGACTGGCACTGATGTGTCCTTGAGGAGGAACATGTTGTGTTCCACAGGAGTGAGTGTGCTGCGGTGTGTCAGCAGCTGTCAGCAGGAAGTAACGTGTGTGACAGGAAACTGCAGTCTGTAACCATGTCGAAAGACTATAACACACTTTTTGATCTGGACACTTTGATGCTACACGTGAACAACTATAGCCTTGAGTTGTATAGGAGAGAAAATGAGGACAATGCACTTAAGGATGCTTCCTATACTCAGCTACTCCACAGTATTTTTAAACACAGACAGGCAGCTCGACTCGCTGTTAACTTTTTTTTCCCAACACACTAGCATTTAAATTACTAAACAATCAGTGACATCTCCATCACAGATCAATCAGAAGAAGAAAAGTGACGTGACTCTGCTGCCTGTCGTCTATGATTGGCCCCTTGGCTGTGCAGCTCACAGAGAATTCAGTCAGCTGATACATTGAGCTAGTGACGACCACTCAGTTGGAGAGTGTAGCAAATTAGTAGGGGAATGTTTTCATTGCAGCCTAAGTGTCAGGTCTAGAAGAGGCATAACACGAGAGATAAAGACAGACAGGGAAGTGACCCACCTAGAGGCAACAGCTTCACCTCTGCTGTTTACAACTTGCCAGTAATGATCACTGTAGTAGCCAAAGGGCCACCTCTACCTTGTCAGTCTCAACTCAAGCATGTTCAGGTCAAAGTCAGAACCACCTTAGACTATTGTTGACAAATGGAAATAATCCACTGAGTTACCCCTGCTCACATGAAACCACCTGAAATTGATCTTTAAATAATGGCTGTTGCAGTGGAAAATCACTTCTGCTGTAGCTCACTTATACCATCCCTGTGAAAGAAAGCAAGTAGGTGTGAGAAGAGATTCCTATAACAATGTGCTGGTGCATTTTTTTTTTTGCCACAAATGGGCAATATATTCAATCACATCCAGGGGGGGCAATTCTGCCTAATGCTTTAGAACTAATCTAAATGATGATAATAAGCTGTGGTACCAAGATCAGCATTATAGAATAGAGAGAGAAGAAAAGTGGGAGAGACTCATTCGAACAACAGAGAAAAGAAAGGAGGGAAAAGACTGAGCTTGTTATGACCCATTAGCAACAAAAGCTTTCTTTCTTTTTTTAATATAAATAAATATTCTGGTAAAATCCAAATGCATTATTTGCGATAGTCTGTGTTGCATCATTTCACCAACATGGAGAACAGTAGCACTGCTGGAGACAATCCATCCACCCTGCTTGGATGGGCGGGCACAGTGCAACCATCTGCTTGTTGGTGCTGCATGTGGCACAGTTCTCTGTGTCTATAAAGGTACACACTCATCCACATGATGAAGAGTCAGGCAAATCAACAGTGTCCACTTCACTCCTGACATGTTCTTATACTACTATAATCACATGCATGCAAGCTAACACACACAGGGACACTCCTGTGTGACACTTCTTTGCCAAATTACACCAAAGCGAAATTACTCGTACATTATTTTATCTGCACAAGTTGGATCTGGTTGGAAGATGAGAATAAAAGACTTAATGGCAGGGAGGGGCAGTGAAATGTGGCCAGCCCAAGGACACTGCACATATTTATTGATTACAGCACCTTTGATGGGAAAGACATGACCTGTAATAAAACCATAAATTCTCATAAAATCTAATTATCACAGTTATTGTTATTACAGTGGAGTGGAGAAGAAAATGGTTTAGTCCTGCTTTTGAGTGTTCCAGCAGGGAATCTCCAAGATTGAACTTGAAGGATTAACAAATATATGCGGTCTACATCTATATAAAGCTTTTCTAGTTTTGATGACCACTCAAAGCTGCTTTACACGACAGTGTCTGCCATTCGCCTCTTTCATACCAATTCCCACATCACGTTGAAAGACGACTCACTGCGCCACTGTTCCACCATCGTACATGAGCAGAAATGTCTTGCAGCAGCAAAAACACTTTGGCTCTTTGGCCCAGGGATCTGTGTGTGTGTGTGGATGGTCTTGTTGTCTAACACCGCACATCTCTCTACACCTCACATGACTCACCAGTGAGCCTCTGGTGAGCTGGTGCTATAGAAGAAGGAGGAGAGAGAGAGAATCCAAGTCACGGTGACATGTGGTGGAGGAAATTGTTCTCACTGAGATGACAGGAAGTAAACGCTCATATTAATTCACTGTCACACCAGTGGAGGACGAAGAGCCAGATGGACAATGGCTGTGCTTCACTTGCCTTGATGTACAGTATCTGTGATATTGTGTAACATTTAGACATCTAAACATGACAAGATTAAGGTTACATATATTGTTAAGAAGTGAATTTACATTAGTAAACTTTAGCTGCAATAATAAATCTATATTATATGTCACTGTGGTTATTCCCTCTCTTTATACCCACTTGATTTGTTTCACTCCCACTAATTAAGCTTCATATTTTTTTCATTTTGGCATTAAATTAGGACACGTCTTCTGTCAACACTAACAGTAACTAAAGATGTTTCATAGCATGTGGATAGAATTGTTTAAAGGCTTATTTAAAAACTCACTTTTAAGATCATTTGCAGATTATTTCTGTTCTTTTTGGCCTTGATTATATTCTGTTTGTTACAGCAGGAGAGTCGTTAAATAGTGCACAACAAAAATCCCCTGTTGTTTTTTGTTTTGTTTTTTTACTTTTTACCCTCCAAGCTTGCTTGATATGGCCGTCTGTTATTTTGTTATTCATTTAATCTTTTTTTTTTGGCAAATTATGAGTCACAATGTGCATCACTTTGATTGTATCATTCCTCTGTTTTTGATCCAACTCCTGTAGAGGAGCACAATAAATAGCTGTCAACTGTCATGGCAAATAAGCTGAATGAAGCAAATCATGCAATGCACCAATATTTATATGGACGGAAAACTGACTTATCTAGTCAACAGTCTGTTTGAGAATTGGACAAATATTCAAAATTCAAAAGATACTGTGACTGTGTTTACAGTAGCTTGCAGTGATTCTGCTGCAATTGTTGGCCTCGTTGTTTGATTATTTATAGTCGAGTGCATTGAAAAGAACTACGCTGAGATCTAAAAATGTAATGAAACAACAAATACAATGAGTGTGGAGGATCGAAAACATATAGTTAAACACAGCATAAGGGCTGAAAATGAATAGACGCAATTAAGATAACAATTAAAGAGGTACTGTGACATGTTAAGGCTGCTTTAACTGTGTTTGCCCTGGACTGGTCAGTTTGTGAGCAGCGCTCGAAGGAGGCAAAGTGACCTTGAGACAGAAGAAACCCCCGTAAAGATGAAGTCACTGGTTCAATAATGATGCAGCAAACGTGTCTCCATCAGCAAAATGTCATCAAGGGATTTTATTCTCAGTCACCTTAAAAGAGAGATCAGCTCCTGCTGCAAACACAGCTTGCAGCATGCACAGGAATGTGTCTGTGATGCAGGCTGTTAATGTTTCTAAGATGAAACTTGTTGTGGCTCTCATCCAGTCTGTCTGGGCATGTGCAGAGGAGCACTGCAGTGCTGTATTGAGAAGAGAGAGAGAGAGAGAGAGAGAGAGAGAGAGAGGGGCAGGGGGTGAAGTGGGGGGAGTTGGGAGTGGGGTTCATTCCCTGCAATTTTCTCTGTCATCCCATGTGTGACAGATGATTTAGAGGATAGTGTTTGCTGTTTTTGTGTTTAGTCCACTCCTGCAGCCTGACATTAGGAAGCGTCCATGTAAAGGTTAATGTCAATGTCAGTGAACTGCAAGGTCTCCAATCTAAATTTCCACTGCATATATAATCGCATTGAACTGTGTCTTTTTGGATCTGGTCTTTGCCAAGTGGCCTGTCCTGTCCAAGTTTACTTCATGCAATACAACACAATAAGGAAGTACAACATAGGCATCCAGTTGTGCGCCACCATATCCCATTTCAAACCCAGTCCTTCCTGGTTTTAATCCTGGTTGCAAGCAAAGCTCTGTAATCAAGAGAAACATCACAGGCAGTTTTAGTCTACTTTTCTTGTTGTTGTTTTATTTGTTTCCACACAAATATCTTCCACTTGTGTCCATTCATTACTTTACTTCATAATCATAATGTGATTTCATGTCATACCATAGCACAGTTCCTCCCCTCAGTTGAGTCAGCAAACACAAGCTCAGAGTTTCACTTGACGTGACATTAAAAGCCCCGCGTTTTAACCATTTCATCCAAGTCTGAAAACACCTCACTAGATTCAACAAGGCTGAAACTCATTTGGGTAAAACAGTGAAAATAAGAAGTGGGAGCACTGAAGCGTAACCTTTATCTGGACTGGATTGCAGTGGGCAGATGGTCCAGGCATGCATGCCAACAGACCCGATTATCCATGAATAACTATGATTTAATATAAAATAAGTTATATAACATATGAAGACGCATGAAAATAAAGAGAGTGCATGAACAATTATGGGGAAATGCTCCCTTTGATCTTGGGAAATTGATGAGATGGCAAAACAGACACAGATAATTGTTTCCTATCTCTAAGGCAGATGATGATGTTATTAGTGAGGTCATTAGCCCGGTGGCTTTGATAGAACATCAGCATGCAGCATTAATTGGTTGCTTGTGCTGTTGCAGGCAATGCCTCTCAGGCTGCTGATACATCAGAACAGGTGGGACATAAATGGCACAGCATGCGCACCTCAGAGTCGTGACGCACCCTGGTACTTCTAAAAGCTGTCATCCATTTTGTGGGCAATGATGACGATAGTGGTAGGTGGCGGTGGGTGGGTGGGTCGGTGGTTGTGTGGCGTGGTGAGGGATTGGCAGCAAGATCTCTTGGTCGAAAGGGCCATCAAGTGGTGGGATATTGTACTGCACCTTCCTTGAGCTGCTGAGCCTGAGGCGGCTCTGTTGAAATGAACTGAGGAGGAAAATGAAACACTGCTTTCCCTTGAAGTGAGATGGTCATGCATGAGCAGGCCCTTTGAAGCGTGCTCAAGGTGTCCTTTTCTGCTAGAAGAGGCACAATACTCGGTCCTCAACAGAAAAAAAAGGCACCGTTTTAAAGGCAATATTGTATTGAGTTTCTGAGACATAGACCGTTTGACTAATCAGTCACAAATCGTACCCGACTGACCTCACAGATTGAAAAGCTACCACAGAGGCTGTAAGTGATAGCACTGTCCTCTTGTTTCACAGGGATATCCTTTACAGGCTGTTTGGTGGACGCTGCTATCCAACTCCTTGTAATGCCACACTGCATTCCTGAGAAACTAAAGAGCTCTTGGCTTGCGCAGGTGCAAGTGAACAGCGTTTTCTGCTCAGGTCATAGGTCACACAGAGGTCAAGCTCACGCAGGACCAAAGTCAGCGGCACATTGGCGGCATAGGACGTCCCAGCTTGGCTTCTACTGATCACGACATAGTTTACTTTCACTCTCGTGATTGATGGTAAAACGCGATTATTGATCATAAATATTGTTGATTAGCACTTGGCTACATATACTGTGCCACTTCAGGCTACAGATACATGTTTGTTCTACAATCAGTCATTTATTTATTTTTATTTTTTTGTTTTCATGCACCGAATAAAGACTTTGCTCTGATTTGCTTCACTCTTCCCTTAAAAGCTGCCTTCTTTTTCCTGCAATTACAGTGTTGGATGTCTTGGATCACATGTGACACTTGGAGTAAATGCCTCACAGAACATTGTCACATTTTGCTTTTGAATGACACGTGAATAAAATAATATGGGCACATACAAATGCCAGTAATCTGGTGGTTTTGATATTGTATTACGTTTGAAGGAGTGACATTTTGAGATTTCTTTTGTCACAACCTGGCATCCCAACTAGAACGTGTTTTCAAAGCATCAAAAACATGTTTGTCGACCATAAACGAAGTCATGATACATTCCGTGCAAAAAGAAAAACACAGTTGATGCATTTACTAATTGTCTTTTCATTAACAGCCACACGGTGGCAGCAAAGTTACAGCTCTGCGTCATGACGCACACGACGCACAGTGCGTCCTGGTAAAAGCAGTGTGTTTGTGTGACATAAACACTGACTAGCAGTCCTCGTGGAGACCACAACCTGGCCCTAGTGAGGCACAACGAGGAACTGGTTAAGTTCAGTGTTAGGATTTGAACTGTGGTTAGGTTAACGTTAGGGTTAGGCACGATTAATGTAGGGGACAACGCTTTGTTTAGGCTGTCCAAATGAATGGAAGTCAATGCGGTGTCCTAAGCAGCGCTAACCTGCGTGTGTTTCTGAAAGAAAAAAACAGTGAACCAATGTAGACACGATGAAATTATTCAAAAAAAGAAAAAGGAAAGAGGGGAAATGGCGTTTTGGTGCCTTGAGAGAAGCAGAAGTACGCTACAAGAGAAGTTGATCGAGCAGATGCAGCTCCTGAGTGAAGCGCGTGTAAGTGGGAGGGTCTGCAGCACCTCTTCACTCACTAAAGCGGCGCAGAGCTCGTGAGCGCCAGTGTGGATTACAGACAGCACGCAGGTGACTGGACCGATGAGATGATACTCAAACACAGCAGGAGTCCTCTTCTGCTCACCGTCACCTGCATGTACTTCTCAGGAGGTCTGCTCTGGTCCTACCAACAAGAGGATGTCAGTGACGGGTAATTTTAGGACATGGCAGCTACCACACAGCAAGGGGACCACCAAACCAAAGTAAAGTGCTTAACTTTGATTCAAAAGTCTGTTTCTTTTTCCACAGTGAAGAGTGCTCCGACAATAACATTTCTACAAGTAAATACCCCTGCGTGAAGTCGTCTGGAGCAGTCACGACGTGTTTCAGGTAGTGAGACTCTTGGATTCTGGATCAGTGGTGTGAAATGATCGAACTGCAGTCCTCTGTCTGTGAAAGTGTGCCTCTAATCTGTCATGTAATGCTATTGGAGAGTGACGTGGACAATATTTACTTTGTTTATCACTGGACACAGACAGAATATTTAGTTGCTGTTAAAATAATCTGTGCTGTAAACACTGTCAAACTGTTTTTGTAAACATTGCTTGGACAGACAGGCTCTTGATGCTTTGACATGGGCCTCCAATCCACTCCTTTTTATTTCTTTATTGTCTTAATTCACATTTTGGACAATAATCAGGACTATCACATGGTCATCATCAGCCTAAGTTTGCGATGCACATGACGTGTGAGACTTATGGCTGACTCGTGCATGTGGTTAAGGCGTCATCAGAAATGCTTCTCATTCACTTTGAGAGGATCGAACATTACCAACTTGCATTGTGGGTCTGCTGCTTTGCTTTGCTCATGTTTGGTGCATCAGAAGTTGAGAAATGGAAACTATTTACTTTGTTTAACACTGGACACAGTCCTGAAGAACTAAAGTAGTTGACAAAAAGCAAACTTTTGTTTTTTAAAAAGCTTTTAATCACCCCCGGTGTTCTTTCTTCTTTTACTATTACCACACGTGTGATTAAAGTCTTTTTCAGTGACTCAGCTGTTGGTCAGAGTTGCAAAATGTTCTTGCTTCCAGCATTAATCATTAATCATCCAATTGCAAAACAACATGGTGTTCTTTTTAATTGTGTGTAGATTTCTGGAGACACGTGTCTTCTTAGTTTCACTCCTTTTGTGAAATAAAGAAATCATAGCAATCTTATTAACCCCTGCAGATTAAGTTGTTAGAACCCAATCTGTCTTTGTTTCAAGTGGCTGTTTTAAAGGGGGGGAAAAAAGACTTAATCTAAACATTTTGAAAAGAATAAATGGTTGACGCATCAGAATTGTGTTTCCCAGTCAGAGCAAGTCTGCTCTTGGGGATGATTTAATGAAACCATGTTCAGATCAAACACCACAAACTGTAATTCAGGATAATTAGATGTCATGTAACTTTGAAGTATTCTTGGGACTTTTACAGGGAACTTCATGATCTTGATTTACATGTACATAATCTATTTCTGCATGTGCCTTTCACGGAGAAAAAAAACACACCCAAGAACTCAAGCAATGTCAAATTGTTGAATCTCTCTTGTGAAACATCTTCTGAGGTTTCATCTCTGCATAACTGCTGCTTGTGGTTCGAGCGCACAGTGACGTCTTGTTTGATCTCCGAATCTCAAACACGCTCTTAACATAATTGTGTTGCTTTATGGTCGTTGGCTGTGGTCACGGTTGTTTCCCTCAGTGTTTATTTAACGATGAAAAAATGGTTTTCGCCGGAAGCCAAGATAATGCGTCCTGTGGCACATTTCAGTTTACCTGCACAGTGTGAGATGATGACTGTCCATCAGCCTTTGCAGTGGGTAGTAGAGAGGTTTTTATTGTTGTGCCAACATTATTTTCCATGAATGATTTAAATTTCATAAAAAGAAGAAGTGAAGTGTCTTGTATTGTAATTTTATTTTCCACAAACAATGACACAACACTCAACAATGGTGTTGGGTGCCTCGCTCAAGGACACTTCAGACATGGATTTTGACGTTTGGTGACCTTTTGGCCCCGTGCATGCCGTCTACTTTTACCTCTTCAGGCCACAACTGCCTCTATAAGATGATTATAGCATTTGCATTTTGTTTTTTGTTTCTTTTTGGCATGACTTAAGTAGTTCAAGAGCAATCAAGCATGATTTAAGTTGACACGATTCATTTGCCAAAGAAAAATGTAGGCTCGCAGTATGGCATTCATTAGGCACTCTGTAGAATATCACTGTGTCTTCACATCTCGGAACATTTTCTTGCTGCTGAAATCTGCTGTAAACACTGTCAAACCGTTTTTGTAAACATTGCTTGGACAGACAAGCTCTTGGAGTTTGATGCTTTGACATCAACATCATGCTTTTTTTTTTTATTTTCTTAATTCAACTGCATTGTTGGACAATCATCAGGACTATCACATGGTCCTCGTCAATTAGTCCAACAAGTAAGCTCACAGTGTACGTGCCTTATGGCTGACTCACACGTATGCGGCGGAGGCATCAACGGATATGCTTCTCATTCACTTTGAAGGGTGAGACATCAAGCGTTGCCGACTTGCGTCGCGGCTCCGCTGCTCCGGCTTTACTGGGTGCATCAGAAGTTGAGAAATGTTCGACATTCCAACGCTGCATTGCACTAGCCAGTCAAATCACGTTTATTAACTTCAACAGCGCACGGCACTCTTGGACTAGGCTGCTCTGTCTGTTGCAGCGATGTTTCTTTGGCAGACAAAGTGCAGACATCACATCACCATCACTTGCACATGAATAACTCCTGGTTATAACCATCAGAGACACTGCTCTGCTAACCTGTGGTAGCTAACTCTTGGCCAAAGTGCAGCACCTCCCACTTTCCACACAGTTTTACACTGATTGATTCAACACGTTGCAACATGTGAATTAGTGGGTTTTAGAGGTGATGGCAGGGCCTTATCAATTTCTTTTTTTTCCCTTTGGACTGAGCCAGGTTGCCTGTCTCCTGCTTTCTGCGGTCGATTTTAGCTTTATATTTGACAAACACACTTAAAAAAACTCCTTCCTGAGCCGAGAAGAGAGGACCAGATGATTGGATTTTGAAAGTGGCCCCCTTCTGTAATGGCATGCTTCTGTGTACGCAGTGAAACACTCGTCCTTGGAGCATTTATCATATTGTGAAACTGCACCAGAGGCCACACCAGAGAGCATATGTCACAGAAAAACAGAAGTACCAGTGCTTCAGCTGAGTCTCTCACTCGGTTCACATCACATGTTATTTTTACTTAAACGGTGCTAAGTAGCATTTTCAGGCTTCACACTACATATTTATTTACCCATTTGGTTTGCAAGCTGCAGTGTTAAAAGTGTTCCACCTTCCAATAAGACATGAGAGGCTGTGTAGGGCTCTTGTTAAAGAAGTTGAAAGCCTGCGATTGCAACATAAACGCTTTGCTAATTTCCAAAGGAGGGTTTGATTGAAATGATAAGGTGTGCACCGTTTGTTCAGATTTGGCAACATCCGCAGTGTGCCTCGGTCGCTGCTATTGAATTTCTGCAACGTACCCAGAGTTCAGCTTCTAAATCAGTAAGGTTTTGCCTTTGAAACGTTTTGTTGGTGGTTATTGTTTCTTTGCTGCGTTGGCCTTGGTCGTCATTGTTGGCCACGCTCACTATGTTATTGTCCATATATTGAGCTTTATCCAAACCACTGTAACAGCCTCAGAAAGTACTAATCCATCACTTTTTTTGCCTAGGGAATTTCCATTTTGTGGCTTGCATCACTGAAAAAATTAGTGAAGTGTAATTGTGAAAGGATTTTATTGGAGTCTCTGCTTTTTGTTGTCCGTGCTCCAGCTGCCGTTTGAGGTTTTGCTCAGCAGTTACCCCAGTTACCCTCCATTCTCCTGCCTTGTGACACAGACCTCTTGCAGGGAAAGTATACCTGACACCAATTGTCAGGAAAGAGCAAGTCATTGAGCTATAAAGGGCTTAAAGTCACTGCTGAAATAGTTTCAGCATTTCACACAGTTTACACAGAATATCGATGTTTTTCTTGCCACTGAGATTAACTTTCTTCAAGCAAAATCTCTAAAAATCCAAGATGAGAACCAGGTGTAGTTTGTTACCCATTAGTGGATCAAGACACATTAATAACTTAATGTTTATAACTCTTCCTCCGTGACTAGAGGATACATGAAACAGTGATTACACAAGTTTGATTTATTGTGTGTATGATGACAGGCTTACCTACCCTGTACGGCAAATGCCTCCCTGGAAAAGAAGCAGAACACGCAACACAGAGTGACTCTTTCCACTCTACAGCTGTAACAGTTGCACACAATCGATGTGTGGCGTGTGTAACTGTTGCATTGTTATTTGTGTTATTTACCGTAGTCCGCTTAGTCCTCCACTCGTCAACTCTGGAATTTAGGGAAAATTCTGATTCACGCCATTAGGAAGCAGAGGATAACATTGCTTTTGCCCCCCAGTGAGATGGGATAGCCATGATACTTCACATGCACTTGGCTCACACGAGCAGTGCTTGTGTCCCATAATGAACTTTATTGGAATGCACCTTTTTTTTTCTTGGACCTTCACTTTATCTCTCGTTTTTATTTACTCGTGTCGTTTTTCTCTTGGATCAGGAAATCTAAAAATATATCAGACTGGAATTGAATTTCCTTTGACTGTATATCAATAATTGATTTATATTTCAACTTCCAGCTTGGTTCAAACACAGCGGGGGAGCGACTCTGTTCCAGTGAAATGATCACATAAGTCTGGTTATTCTTCTTTGCTATGAGGCCTGAAGACTCTCTTGTTCCCTTACTTCCCTGAACCTGTTTTTCACATCACATTTGAATGTCTTCAGCACCTTGGAATAATCCTCTCAGCTGGATTTATGTCCCCTCTCCCAATTCAGCGTTAGAAATACTCTTGAGAGTTCTTTGTTGTGCCGATGATGCCGTATGACACAGTCCAGCAGACCCCAGTCACTGTTTGTCCTATGGTCAACTGCTTTTTGTGATGCATATGTGTAAAAAAAATCATCTAATGATTCATTGATAAAGATGAGTTGCATTTTTGGGGGGAATTTCTTGGTGGAAAATGTGTAATTTGGAAAATACTCCAATGTCAGGATATGACTACAACAAGGAGCACATATTCACTCTTTTAAAGGACATATTTGAGTGATTAGTGCCTTTAAACAGATGCCTAACTTGTATATAATTGCTATAATTATTTGATAAATGCAGAGTGGTTATTCCAGGATCAAAGAATTCAAAAGCTCCACATGGAATATTATTCTCTGCCTCTCAAATTCTACTTAAATGCCTTTTATTAAGCACAGTTATCAGCCCCATGGTGTATATTACTTGATATAAAGCAGAGAATCAGTAAGTAGGCTTTATTTACTTGTCAAGTCTTGTCTACTACAGTATTTGAGAGAGAGAGAGAGAGACTGAAACTCACTTGCTGTAGCTGTAATGAACGCTTTCCTAATGGTTTCCTTTTAAAGGTTTCCAGAAACACAGGATAGGTGCCAACACAGGCACAGTTTGGATTTATTAGACCCACATTTATATTTGTACAGGAACAATTTTTAGATTTAAACCGCAGATGACTTTTTCGAAATGACATTTCAGCAATGCAGATTTGCATCTGAGAAAAAAAAACAAAGAAAAGAAGAAAGTGCATCACGTTAAAGTAAATAAATTGTCTGAGGAAGGAGCATGGAACTAATCCAAGTTGTTTCTCAACAGCCCCTTGAGGGAAACAGAGTTCACCAGAATTAACCGCAGTAGATGCAGAATAGGATAACACTGCTGGAAATCGCTCCACTCACAAAATACCTGAAATAATTTATCATACCTGGCATCATTTCTCTGTAATGTGCCATAGAATATGAAAGTTAAAGACGGGGTGAGAGCTCCTGCCGGTCTAATGCACACAATAACATCACACAAGCAGCTCTATTGATGAAATGCAATCGAGTTTCGATTTTGCAAGCTACTCAAAAATGTGCGAAAAAGAACTAATGCAGCCAATGAGCCTGGAGTCGGATACCTCGCGTAATTCATCATAAACCAAATGTCCTGTCAAGCACGAGATGTCAACATCTGTTTTCTATCAATATTCAGAAAGAGGATATGAAGGCTCAAGTAGACTGTTACTGTAATACTGTAGTGTAGATTCAAGGAGTTGACGTGAATGTGTGGCATTTGAATTGCTCTGAAACGACAGCTCCCACATCATTAAAAGTAAAAGGAGGGGAGGTCAGCTGCCATGGATGTTCCTAGGCTGTCTAATCTGAAGGCTGACAGATGATGTTCTTATTATTATTATTGTTATTATTATGTTTTATTAGATTTTTTTTAACCTTTTGGTTGAAGCCTGAAGCATGTCGTTATCTTTAACATAAGCACTAACCTGCCGCAACATTCAGTAAGTATCCATGCAACTGGATCGACGAGCACGAGCGGGGACTTTATAGGCTTCGCTTGGTGGTGATGCACTCCCCTTTTGAGTGTGTTGGTGTTAGTTTCCAGTTTAGTTTGTTGCCATTTGCTTTTTCAACTCTTCCTGATGCACATGAACTTCAGTTCTTAGATTGACGCAGAATAACCGTGGTCTCCTCATCAGTCCAAAAAGAATTTACCTGCCTGACTTTTATTGCTGTTTTATTTTGTGTGTGAGCGCCCCGGCTCGATTGAGTCCGACTGAATGGGGGATTGTACCAGGCTATTGTGTGTGTGTGTGTGTGTGTGTGTGTGTGTGTGTGTGTGTATAGTAGAGTTGTTGGGTTACTTCTAGTAATCGCATGTTAGATTAAATGAAATTTGCCTTTTTGTGCTCATGTGCATGTTCCATGGATTACATAAAAAGACAAAGGTTTTAGTCTATGTGATGGTTCAAATACTATTATGTTATCATCTATGACTTCAGGAGTGGGTGTCCTGAGATCTTAAATAGTTCATCTTTAATGAGTTAAAAATACGAATACTTAAATTAAATTGGCTACATGTACGATTATGTAAATATAGTTTGTGGGTACTGCAATCCAAATTAAAATGAATGGGAAGTGTTCAAACCCCTGCATTGATCCTGTATGGATATTAAATGTGGTAGAAAATCCAGTAGGAGCATGTGATTGGTCAAATCCTTTTGTGATATATTTAGCTGGAAGACTGTAAATAGAGCCCCGAGCAGTGTAGATGTAGTGGTCTCTTTTTTAGATTATTATCATAAATTACATTGCAAGGGCATTGCAGAATTGTCAATGTTTAATATACCATCATACAGTGAGAAGAGTTACTTGACAATTGACTGTAAAGAAAACAGATGCAGGTCTAATTGCTGTGATCTCATTCATTCTCTCCCTCTTTCTCTCATATTGAAGAAAAGCAAACTTTTAATTGCGATTAATCTAGATTTGTTAATGTCAAAATGTGAGATTAATTAGTTGTTGTTTTTTTATCTATTGACAGCCCTCATAATAACATAACAATCACTTTTGCCCATCTGCTGCCTCATAGAACTATTACTGATGTTGATATTATCACATTATGCTTAAGAGCCAGCGATTACGGCGCCACAAAGAGGATGCTGCGTCTGTGTGCCATCATTCCAACGGCAGCTGATTTAATAAATGACTGGCTCGTTAATGAATGACTGTGCTGTTGGAGGTTCTCACAGTCAGTGTTGAGCTGTGGTGTGAGTGGGAGTGGGAGGGTGGAGGCGCTTCATCCTCCACGTGAGGGTCACGGAGCCTCTCGAGCCAAACCCATCTGAGGTGGACACCCTGGACAGGTCACCAGTCCTTCACAGGACCAACATACAGATGAACAACCATTCACTCTCATATTCACACCTATTTTAGTGAGTGTCCAAAAACTTCATGCACAAATACCGGGTCACGAACCTCGGTCTTTTTTTGCTGCCAGGCAACCGTGCTATAGCCACTACACCGCTGTGTGGCTAATGAGTTAAATTTGCATTCGTCATCCGTCTTTTCTCCAGTAGGGGGTGACAGTTTACAAAATATTTTGATAGCACACGCGGTATGTTCACTTTATCTTGTGAAGTAGCTGTTTATCTGTGTATCTAATGGATGAGTCAGCATTCTTTTCCCTTAAAAGCACTGAGGTTGACACAGTGGACTCCTAAGTTATCGTAATGAGCGCAGGGGAGGACATGTTAGTGCTCAGGAGCATTCCTTAGTGACGGATGTAGAGCACAAACTGCAGCATACGTCCTTTGTCTCCCTTCACTCTTCTGCCCATGGTGCATTGCACTCATCATGAGTAGTTTTTTTTTTTACAGATCATCAAATAAGGTTCATTCTCAGTTACACACAAGATATAAAATGATTCCTTCCCCTTTTCACCTTTCACTCATCAGCCGTCCTTTGTTCGAGTAAACACAGACATCATTTGTTGAGGTTCTAGAACAGATTTACAAGTGAACCTTTGCCGGAACAGAGTGTAATCACACATGGTTCCACACAAATGCATTTGGCCATCTGTTTCTACTTGAAACACTAGAGCAATAACAGGCCTTAACCAGAAAGACCAGGACTTCAGATACCTAATGTGTCTCAAAACCCGGGGGTACTTTGACACCTCTCGCTTTGATGTTATTGACTTTTTATTTTTATTTGCAAACAAACCAGTTGCTAATTTAAGGACATGATGACAAAGTATTTTTATAATAACCTTAGTATTTACCAGGTTTATTTTGCACCTACACCCCATCTGACTCATTTCATAATGGTTAATAAATGTATATAACATATTTATTTTGATAAATGACCTTAAATTTCAGTTTGAAATACCTGGAGTTCTGTGTTATATCCAACATACATTGCATTGTACAATTGATTTGGTGCCTGGTGATGATTGTGACCTTGAGGTGTCTGTGTAGATCTCAAGCATTTTTACTTCTCTAAATCACATTTCTCTTTTTGCTCTTGTTTCTTTTGGCTGACGCTCACTTTTATTCCATGGAGAAGAGCAGTGTGGTCACGTATTTGGTCATCCCATGGTTTTACAGTGGTTTCGAGCTGTGGTGATACGTAAACCACAGGCTGTTTTTTCTCTGCCTCCGTGTCTCTGCTCTGTATCTCTGACTGTGCTCCAGTTGAGTTCAGTGTGTTTTTACATTCTATTTTGAAGAAAGAGGGATATTTTAAACTGTAGCTCATCCATTGCTGCAAAATGGGACCTACTAGACGAGTTCATCTGTTATTTAAAAGCAATTAGGTGTGTCTTTTTACTCAATGTATGTTTTATTTAATGATGTTTTAATACTGATTGATTGTATTTCCAGTGCTCGGCAACTTGAAGCCTTCATTTATTGTCTCATTAGTAAAAGGTATGAGCTGGTCATTTATCGGCCCTGACGGAGGGCGACGAGCCAGAGGAAATGTTTGGCTGTGACATTCAACTCAAAGTCAAATTTAATTTTAGATTGTAAACAGCTGCAGCAATCACAGATTATATCACTTATTTCAGAAGAGGCTTCATGTTTGGTGGTTTTTCGGCAGCGTATATGTTGCCCCTTCCAACTGTAAGAGTATTCACCTTCACCACGACCTTCAGCCTCCATCTTTCCATTTAAGAATGTCAAAAAGGTTTTATTTGTAAGAAAATGTGTACATTTTAAAATTGTAATTTGAGTTGGCCATTGTGGGCTAATTATTTATGTGCAGTCCCAGGACGCGATATTACATTTCACTACACGCAAGTATTAAAATAACATGGAAACCACAGAGAGCCTCAAATGGGCTAACACATGTCACATACCACACATTTCACTTACCTTATACACGCTGTGTCATGAGAACATATGCAACGGATAAAAGAAAGAAAACAAAAAAAGGAGTGAAAAACGATTTGTGAAGAAATACAGTAAGTGAATCACATTTACCGTCTATACAGCAATACAACTCAAGGATAGGCCTTATATGGTCGCTCAGCGGAATGTAAAAGGTTCAAATGAAGCAGAGGAACCATACGTTGAGATGCTTTGGTATAAAAAAATGGTATAACCCCATGTGTCTCTGTAACATTTCATTTAATGTACTTCTCCTGCTATGCCGTTTCTGTTGCTGTGTTCAATAATGAAGTGTATTGATTGCTCTCATGAACCCACTTGAGGTCCAGTTTCCAGTTTTCAAGTAACTTGAATGGATTTTACATTTACATTGAAGCCTCTTGTTGAATTTACAGCACTTCTCTTGTTTTATGTCTCTTGTCAAACCCTCAGGAGAAGGTAGTGTCATGGTAGACTAACTTTGTCTCTACATCTGCTCTTTAGATGAAATTTAGATCGTTTATGAACAGAATTGGGCTCAAACTAACATTTCTACTCTGGGGTGAAATATAATTCTTATAAAGGCAGATAATCTGTCATTAACTACTGTAAATTTTAGTTCACCTTCCAGGAGGCCAGTTCTCAGAGGACCAGTTTCCTTTAAATCTGCTTTTTTCCATATATGCATAGAGGGGTTGTTTGTTCTTCAATATTTCAAAGATTCCTTTTCCCTGAAGTGGAAGTCGCACATTTCCATGGTAACCTCAGAGTTTGACAGTGACTGGAATTATCTGGATTGTCTCCAACAGAGTGGTTTGATTTAGGAACACGTGGAAGTGCTGATGATGGTTTACTGTGACAAGCCACAGATATCAGTGCTCTGTGTAATTTCCTGAGGTGTCAGTGTCTGAAACATCACACACACATGAAAATGTTTATGAATCTGAATAAATAGTTGAGTTCACTTCACCGAAAATGTGAAGTACAGGTAGATTT
This sequence comes from Solea senegalensis, assembly GCF_019176455.1. NCBI lineage: Eukaryota > Metazoa > Chordata > Actinopteri > Pleuronectiformes > Soleidae > Solea > Solea senegalensis. Next base: position 7,952,252 of record NC_058040.1, on the reverse strand, counting down.
CACTTGAGAGCATGTGGCCAGAGTCGCGTTTCTTTTGTGTGACGAAAAGCAACTTGGGGAGGCAGAAGCTTGAGCTGCCTCCGTTTATAGATGACAAGTACTTTGGCTGGATCTGCTGCAGTGCCTTGCTTTTGTCAGTTCCATTGAAATCCTGACATTTTTGTAGGATTATGTTGATACTGGCGCAAGAGAAGTGTTGTAAATGGCCAACAAATCTGCGAGCAGCAGTTTGCTATTAGGCGAGAGGTCTATTTTCACTTGATCCTTTTCAGCCACATATTGACCATCTGCCATGAATTGTAACAATCTTTAAACTCTTATTTGGCTGGCCATTTGGTGAGACATGCACAACTCTCCTGACCTTGTATGTTGGCTTGGTGATGTAAACTTCACACATAATCCTTACCGCTTCATGTAGTCATGGATCCCGAGCAGGAAAACAGATTGTTTTCATGAATGATCCTGGAGCAGGCATGAGGGTTTTTTTGTTGTAGATGTCTGGACTCACATTTTATTGCTGAGAGTTGCATATAAATATCAGTTCAATCCAATGTATTTTTAAAGCACATTTAAAAACAACTTTGTTGACCAAAGTGCTTGTGGATAAGATGGCTATACGTCTGGATTCAGGTCAGACAGTCCAGACCTTGTCTCAGTTGTCCTGCTTTTTTGAGTTGCACTGGAACGCAGCATAACTTCCAGTGCTCTGAAAGCGATGTTGATCAAATCAAACCTCTTCTATAATGTCATTTTTTCAAGAAGCTTATACATGTATCCGTTCCTTGGTAACAAAAAAACCCTCCTGGTTGCTGCCAGGAAAGGGCAGAAATATCGCAGATAGACATTCAACTATGTATATACTTGATATGACGCAGCTTTATTTATTTAGCGCCTTTTTTTTACAGAACCATTCTGCTTTCTGACAGTGTGTTATTTTTCCAATTCATGGCTATAAGTGTAGTAATCAGTGAAGACTTTGAATTACTATAAAGGATGGTGCATCTGATGCCTACTGTGTGCACGGTCACAATTGTTGAGCTGCATGTGGACGTTTGCCTGTGATTCTGCACAGACCATTACAGCATGCATTTGAATTTGCCTTTAGCCAGGCTTAGTCTACAGTTGGATTATAAATTCACTTGCTTTTTACCTTCCAGATATTGCTATTTTGATTGGATTTACAATCATTTTCAGAGTCAAAATCCAGCTCAATATTCACTTTGGATGCACGACATTGGACTTAACGATACCAATAATGACGTATATGTTTTTCGTCCAACTGTAGAGGTCATTTAGTCTCGTCTGTAGTGAAATTAACACATCTTTCGCAGCAGGCGTAGATATAAATGTACTTGATTGAGCAAAATAAATCAACGTGAAATAAATAATAGTTTTCGAGAGCGCCAGAATATAAGTCAAGGAGGTAGCGAATATTCACTAATATTCACTGCATAATATATTTCTAACCTGATGGAGCATTAACAAACACTTGGATTAGAACTTGAGGATTGGAAATACCAAATTTACTTTTTTTTCCCCTGCGATTTGCTAATTGCAAATGTTTCAAATTTCGATTTCAGTTAGAAAAAGGTTAATTTTTCAGCTCCCATCTAAAGGTGAAAAATAACATTTTGTCTATACACTGCGCCTCGTGATATTTGTACACATTTACTTTCTCAACCAAAGTCAGTCTATTATGCTTAACTAAGCAGCTGCTTTGAACATGCAGATACAACAATAGTTACTACAGTAAACATTGTGCAAGGAACAATTTGAAGTATTCAGTGGAGTACATATTTTACAAGCAACAACCTTTGCGTCCTTTGTGTCTGCTTTACATTCACGGCAGCATATTTTCCTACTTGGTTCACATTTATCTGTCTGTCGTGTGACCGCTGTGTCCCGTGGGAGACAATGAAAACAAAGGGGCAAGAATTAAAAGTGTCGTTGTGAATGGGTGAAGTGTAATTGAGCATGCATTTGCACAGTTGTCAAACTTTGCTGCATGTTGTTTTACATGAGGGGCCTTAACATGGAGGAGCTGTGGAACTGTTTCATATAGTCATGTTATTAATGTACTCTGTTAGTGATGAGAGAAGCACATTTAATTCTATATTTTGAAGACTTCAGCGCTTGAGATTTCATCACCCAGCGTACAAATAGAAACAATGGCACAGAGAGCAGCTCAGATGAAAGCTCTAATGAGGTGTTTTGAAGATTGTCATGTGGAAAATGGTTCTGTACTTTTGTTTTCCAGTTGCCGTGTTTGCCTGTTCAGCAGCATTTTTTCGCACAAAATCCTTTTGGTTTATTGAAGACATAAACAGAGTTTAAAAAGTGCACTAATTACAACATTTGTGACAGGGTCATCGTGCGGTCAGTACCCTCTTGGAGCTCCATTAAGTTGTTTTGCATACTGTATATAATATCCAGTCTATTGACTGCACGCAATGTGACAGGGCTATTTGCCGCGAGGAACCCACAAGGAGTTATCTCATGTGCAGCTCTACTGAGCGTTTTACCCTCATCAACCTCACAGTTTTGATGTAATGGTTTGAAATGCCTGATGGATGAAGATATCTGCTGTTGTTTTTGAATAATGTTTAAAAAAAAAAGAAAAAGGTGATAATGTGTCAAAGCTGTGAGTCTGGCACCGTGTCCTGGAGCTCTCCTCTTCCCCTCTCATTGGCCTGAAAACGGTTCCTGCAGCTTGAAAATATCTGTGTGTGTTTTTTCACAACTGGAAATCCTTAAATAGCAACAGGTGGGGAAACTCAAAGTTGCATAATCTGCGTTGCTCTGCTAACTGCTTTTGCACATGTATCTGGTCCCATCTTAGCACAACACCAGACATCATTGAAACTTGCACAGCAGAGGGATTGTGCCAGTAACAACTAGCTTGTCTGGCAACTGGCCAGATGTCAGCTTGCGGAAAAAACACATTTCTCCATTACTGTTTACCTTTAAAGGCATCCCCAAAACAAGCTTTCATTAGATTATAATTAGTCACTATATTGTGAAGTAATAGCAAAAAGCTGAAGTAATAGAATTTGAAAAGGGGAGTACGTATACTCCTTTTCTGAGAGTGTTTTGTTTTTCCCAGTCTGAAGATTTAAGCAGATTTTGTTTTCGTTTTTTTATAAACGTGTTCCTATAAATGCATTTACCTCAGGGAGAAATCATTCTGGATACATCACGGGCGTACTGGAGTAAATGTTAACTTTACCTGCTGTTCGTCATGAGTGTGTTTACAGACGTTGGACAGATTTTTGACGCGTTGGACGTCTTTTTCTGACATAACGCACTGTCTCTCCAGCATGAATATCAAAGCCAGATCAAACACATGTAGTGCAGTGCAGGAAATGATTGTAAATCAGTGTAACGTCTGCTTAAGTTGTCTGAAATGTGTGTGTGTGTGTGTGTGTGTGTGTTGGAGGTAAACTCAGATTGAATCATTTAAAATATTTTAGATTTAAATATTACTGCTTGTAACTCTGTGAATGAATGAGAGTGTGTGAGTCTAGTACCCATTCATTTTTTGTTTTATAATCTTTAATTTGTGATGATTCTGTTGTTTCCTCTTAAACGTGTGTGTGTGTGTGTGTGTGTGTGGAGTTCAGTATTATTATTATTTTACCAGACAAAGGCAGGCTGGCCCACCATGTTTATAAGGAGAGGTCCTCTGTTGATAGGGTAATTAAAGTGCGTATGGCTCACTCTGGGTTACTGAGGTCAGACTAATCTATGTCTAGATGTCGACGGGTAGGTGGGAATTAGTTTGGCGGGGTTTGCAGGTGACCATGTAAAATGATATGGATCACTGGCAAAATGAAATTGCCTCTGGGGTGAAAAAAGGCACAGGTGGCAAAACACGGATTGTTTGTGATGTCTTGATCATTCAGCACAAGTGCAGGAGTGTCAGGATAGTGTGTGTGCGCGCGTGCATGTACTTGTAACTCCCCTTGTTCTCTCATTCATGAATATAAATGCCATACATGTGTTTTGGATTTGCTGGCTGATTTGCATAAAACTCATGAGGGTGCACAGGACTGCAGTGTTAGCTGTTGTTATTACACACTTTTTTATATGCCTTGAAATTTTGGAAAAGGCTTCATCCATAATAGAAGTCAGTGTTTAATGTGTTTGCAGTTGTTCAGTCGAGGCGGGCTGTTAAATATTGTCAGATATTGTCAGAGACACTTGCATAAATCCTCACAAAACTGGAAAGTATTATATTATTTTTGTTTTAAGGATTATTGTACCGTGTAGGAGGCAGATGTAGATGACCGCTACACTTATGACTTACGAATGAGCTCTAATGTTTCCGCGTTATCTCTGAGACCTTTCATTTCTAATTCTGGACAGATATTTCACTCCCCTAATATAAATCATGCAGTTGGTTTGAGGTTATTTTGTAGCTTTACTGCCCCGGCCTTCAACTGCGCGTCTTTTAGACATGTTGTTTTAACCTTTGGTCAAAAGTCGCGTCATTACCATTTCAATTGCCTCACTCTGCCTGTTGTCACATCCACATGTGTCAAAATATAAAAGGTCGAGAAAGGGACAGGTTAAGGAATCAAGTATTACATTTATCCACATATATACATGTGATAATTTAATGACACAATAAGGAAAAAAGTATACAATTTAAAATGAAATTCCTTAATTATAATTTAACAAAGATGATGCTCAGTAAAAATGAACCCCGAACACAGATGTTGGTCCCGCTTCCGTGGGACGTGTTTGCCTCTTTCATGAGCTTCTGGAGATGGACATAGATGTTTGTTTTCGCACGATTGTTCAACCCACCCTGGTTATTTTGCCAAGCTGTTTATTTGCTATAAGTGTCGTCTGTTCCCGTGGAGATGTTATTGTGACTTGAAATATTTGGGTCACACAGGAAACCATCCTCAGATCAACTTTCTCAGGGTGTCCAAGATATCACTTCTCCCACCCTCCGACACCACAACACACTGTGTGCTGAATCACAGAATAGTTTACGTGGTGCTATGTGCCCTTGACCCAGTGGAATATGTGTGGTCAATTTTGGCATTTATGATGAAGTGTTTGAATTTGTGTTTTATTTTAGTTCTTGAATCGCAGTTTTTTTTAATGGATATACTGGAAAAACTGCATCTCTCACACTGCACGTGGCTTCCTCTCGTCGCACATATAGGGCCTCTTCAGTGTTGAAATGAGATTACTGCAGGTTAATATTCTTCAACGGTAACTTCAAGTGCAGGGAGGGAAGTCCTTATTTCCCCTCTATAGAAAATAAACATTCAGTTGTGGGGGTAAATCAGCTCTCTGTTGCTCTGTATGTTGACTTTAAAAGCACTGCACAAGCATTGTATTGCACAGCTGCAGAGACAATTATTAATGCTTTTTTTAAAGGAATACTTCACCAATCTCAGTTTCCCCTGAGCCAAGAAACATCTTCATTGCCCACCAGTGACACAGACGTGCAGCAGGTGTCACATCCTTACTAGAGATCGTAGCAGTGCATAACGTCAAACTCGTGGATCCATGTCTTATAGTGTCTGTTCCAAGTCTCTAATGGTGCATTTTAATAAAGAGAGATCTCATAAATCCGTCAGAGAGCATGTTCTGCTTTTCTTTCTTTTCTCTAACATTCATTTAAACAATTACCTCATATTTATTTCCGTGTGTTTCTGAGCATAGTTTTATGAATCAGTATCAGTATCTTTGACATGACCTTCCATTTTTCTACCAGCACCAGGTCATAAACTTTGCTTTATTCCCAAATATTTGCACCGCTAATGTCATTCCTATCAATCTTTGTGGTGTGTGTGTTGTTTTTTTTTGTGCCACACGACCAACATGCAGCACGGTACTTGTTTTCCTACTTGGTTGAGTGCAGTTGAGTCTTGTTGCATATGATAAATGAACAGTGTGCATTACATCATTTGTGTTTGAATGCTGTTGAGAAAAGGAGGGAGAGTTTACATTAGAGGAAAAAACTGCAGTTCAATAATTTCATATTTCAAACAGATTTATTTCTATCACCTTCTCTTTGAAGGTGTGAGCATGGGATTATTAATAGTGTATGATGACTTATGCTAAGTCTTGCATCAATATGTTCTCATCCAATTCAATCCAAATGTATTTCTACATTAAATACATTTAAAAACAACAACGTGCTGTACATCGCATAAATGCATAAAGCTGTGAAACAATGTACCAACTAAAAAGCAATAAAAATGAAACATAAAACCAATAAAACACACAATACAAGATCCATAACAACATAAGGAGAATAAGTGGGTTTTCAGTGGAGATTTAAAAGCAGGCAGTGTGGGAGCAAGCTTTGATCTTGACCAAGGTCCCACAAGAAGTGATTTTTCTGCAGACCTCAGTGATCGTGACTGTGAATATGTGTGTGTAAAATATCTCTGAGGTTTTGTAAGTAAAAAGCAGATTTTTGGAGAGACACCAGCACGGGAGTGATATGCTCTCGCTTGTGTGTTCCAGTCAGTAGATGTGCAGCAGCGCGAGGGGGCAGCCTGGCTAACACCAACAAATAATCGAGTCTGGTGGAAATAAACACAGTTTTGTACACAGAACAGAATCCAGAGCCACCGGGACACCTGGGACACCACTTGGTCCAAGAGAAAAGTTCCTGGCCATCCAAGCTTTAATGTCAGCAAAGCAGTCAAACAAGCACTGTACACAACTGGAGTCATGTACTGTAGGGAAGAGGATAAAGGGAACGAAACTTGTGTAAGAATGAAAAGAAAGCAACAACAGATTCAAAAAGCAAATGCTTTTAGATGCTGGAAATTCTCAGCATCTGATAGAGGATTTTACAGGAACTGTGATTCAGGGGAACGTCATGAATGAGCAAGCAACAACAGGCAGCAATAAGATAGCAAAGCCACTTTCAGATAGCAGTGTTTTTACACATTTGTGAGGACCATTCACACACGTAACTTTAAGCCTTTGCTTGTCACTCTTAATCGTGCACAGCTGGTGGCACAGCTGTCAAAATCAGTTTTACCTCCTGAGCCGCATCTGTCTCAACAGCCTATTTGTCAGATCCACTCTTTTGGATTTAGGGTTAGAATAAGGTTTAGGTTCGAGTAAGGTCTGGGGCTTTAGGTTTGGTTGTTAAGGATGGGGGAAACGAGCAGTAATTTATTCCAACAAGTTTTATCTGTGTATGTTCCACATGAACACCGCGGCAATAACAGCTGGAATCACTGCATCACATCAGTATTGATGTTACATGTCAACACATTATGTGAAAATATGGTGTCTATTATGTGGATGTTCAAGTTGAGTTTTTTTTCTTCTAACATGCAAATCTATTTGATTATTTTTGCAGGAAGAAATGTTGCAAGGGCTTCAAGTTTGTGTTGGGCCAGTGCATTCCTGAAGGTAGGGGAGAAAGACTGGTCCATCTTGTGTATTTGTGATTATTTTCCCCTTCCTACTTGCTTGAAACTCACATAATATTTAATGGTCTGTGACAAGCATGAAAAATGAAGGAAAGAATCTGAGAGATACTGTAGATGGCAAGTAGTGCTTTGTTTTCTCTTGGGTCTCCTTGCACTGAAACCCCGTTTTTCTCACTGTAGATTATGACGTGTGTGCTGGCGCCCCCTGTGAGCAGCAGTGCACTGATCATTTTGGTCGAGTTGTGTGCACCTGTTACCCTGGCTATCGCTATGACCGGGAGCGCCACAGGAAGCGAGAAAAGCCCTACTGTCTGGGTGAGACCTTGTACAAAACCTCCTTGGAATAAGTCTTCTACAGATTAGGAAATGCTTCATATTCTCAAATGTTCAACAGGTGAAAGCGTCTATTTAGACAAGACATTTTACCTTGGTTAGGTAAAATAATATATAAATGATTTAAATTGAGAATAGTGTCAAATTTGAATTGCCTGATTTTCTTTATTTGGTATTTTAATGCAGTGGGCAAGTATATTTGACTAACCAGTTCACAGTCTGTTTTATCTTTGTTGTATTAAATTTCATTGGAACTTTGCTGTTGCTCAGGTTTCAAATGAGTTTCTTTAACCTTTTTTTAAATATTTGTCATGTGTATATTGTCATGTAAAGCCATATGGACAGTTGACTTCAAATCAAATACCTTCTTTACCCTTTTTTTTTTTTAGTTTTGACTTTTAAAGAAACCATTTTCCATGAGCTGTTTCGTGACACTGTATTTCAGCTAATGTTACCAGTGTCATGTGAAACGATGAACTCATGTCTCATTTTCATTTTGTCTCAGACATTGACGAATGCGCGGATAAAAACACGACGGCATGTTCTCAGATCTGCATCAACTCTGTGGGGAGCTACAGGTGTGAGTGTGAGAAAGGCTTCTTCCTTGAAGAAGATGGTAAAACGTGCACCAACGGGGAGAGAGGTGAGAAGAGATATCCTCCACATTGTTATTTGTTCTGTGTGTGCACGTGTACAGAAGAGAGAAAAGCGGGTACTAACACAGACACATGGTAGTCATTACACATCCCACATCCTGCATATTAGAGCAGTGCTGTCTCCTAAACACGCTGCTGCCCCAGTGACTCCTGATCTCTTCTGATTTATAGGATGCATTTGAGGAAAGTCGTCACAAATGGTCCAGACATAAAGTCGAAGTCTATATTTTTGCCCCACGTTCAGTTGCCAGTGAAGCGGTCAGAGGTTGTAGATTTGCTACTTCCTCCCTTGAGTTCATCTTCCATTACCTGCTCAAACATTTCAGGAGAGTGAGAAATGATGGTTCATGCAGTCATGCCCCTGCTTCATGTGCTTCTCTGGAACACAGTGGGGAAAATAATGTCCAGACACTTTCACTCATCCATTTAATATATGCATGCTCAGAGTAGGGTCCATTCACAAGGCCATAGACATATACTGGAGCTTTGTGCTTAAGTATATTGCCGTGTGTTGCTTCTCTTGGCAAGAGAACAAAGGGGATGAAAGAGACTATTATTTTTCTTAAATGATTTATTATTGTGATGATAATATTGTCTTTTTTCTTCTTTCAATGGCATTTCTTTTAGCACTGCAGTATGTAACTTTTAAATATAAACAAATGTCATTTTGCTGTGTTTTGATCTTGTGCCTCCCTGTAGTTGGTTGGTTTTATGTCAAGACAGACGGAGGCCACTGCAGTGAAACGAGACAGCTTTTGAAAGCAACATCTCTTTTTCTATAACACACACAAAAAAAAAAAAATGTCTTCCTCGATTCCCAGCAGTGCATCTCTTTGAGAAATCCGACAACGTGATGAATGCTGGAACCTGCTCAGCCACCTGTGACGATTTCCACCAGATCAAGGTGTCTGTTCTGCAGCTTAAGCAAAAGGTAAAGCAAACACATGAGGCAAACACATTAAAATATAAAATTTAATTCATGTCATTTAAATAGTACAAAATGCACGTATCTGTACTTTGTTACGTATATTTCTTGAGTGGCGTCATACCATTTATACTATTTAAAAAAATCCTTTACAGTAGGATTCACATGTCAAGGTTTTGGACTTGTAAACTCACCTTTTGCAAATGAACAACAAACTCACTTAACACACTTTCTCCAAACACATCATATTGCTTCTTTTTCTGGTGTCCCAAATGGAAGTGGGGCAGTATATGATATTATTACACACTGCAACAAATGGCACTTACCATAGTTGAATAGTGGAGAGTATTATTTATATTTATATTCATATACATATATATATATATATGTATATGTATATATGTGTGTGTATATATATATATATATATATATATACACACACATATATAGGTATATATACATATATATGTATATGTATATGTATATGTATATATATATATATATATATATATATATATATATATATATATATATATATATATACATACATGTATATATATAGTCATTGTAATTCATTGTTAGTCGATTGGTTGATAGCTTGTATGAATAGACTGTTACAACATGTGTGATTGCAGAGTGTCACTCAACACTCCAACTCTTACACATGATGTATGTCCTGCTTTTCCAGCCGTGTGGTCTAGATGCTCCTGTAGCTGTATTATATATTCATTTTTTTTCCCCCCAAATGTCAGATATATATGTCAGTAATAAGACTACATTACTGTAAATGACTTATTTTTCAAGGTTGTTGTCTGAATTTAAAATTACAGTGCAGTTCAAACACTACTGAGTGTGTGTGTGTGTGTGCGGCATAGACGCAAGGCCTTTAGCCTGTTTCCCTGTGGAATTGCTAGATCCACATGATGTTAGATGGAGATCAAAGATAACTTTCCCCCAAGGTTGCCATGTAGCATATAGAGCATGGGTTCTCCTGGTCATGCTGAATAATGTAAAGGGGTCACCTGGCCCTCCATCTGTCTAGGTTACAGCTTGTATCAATGTTGCAGATGGAAGATCACCTTTCATCTTCGCCACAGTACATATTTCAACATATTTTCACTTGAAATTGGGCCTTCGGTGTGTAATTTTCCCTGTTTGGTTTGACAGCCATTTGAAGAATGAAGAGCACATGAGGGATTTGGATAATTAATATTGTTCCTAAATAAAATGGGGAGGAAAAAAACTTTCCTTTGATGAAACAAAATGTCATGATGTTGGTCGTTCAACATTTGTGAATACTGATGTTTCTGCATGCTTTCTTAAGATGGCCATGCTGTCAAATAGTGCCGATGTCCCTGAGCAGATGACCAGTGAGAAAATGCCTGCCATGTTTTTACCGGGTCCTCCAGGACTCCCTGGCCCTCTAGGTAAGACTCGCACAACAGTGTCCGGCCGATAGTCTTTACTGTTTTCATCATGGTTTAGTTGTATTAATGCAATTCAGTACCAACAGTAATTCACCAAATTCAATGGATTTTTTCATTTGGGAATTATGAATGTGTGCACCAGGGTTTGATGCAATCCTGTAGATTATTTTTCACGGAATAAATTAAAACTTAATAACCAACACTGCCATAAAAATTTCCCACTGTACTCTGCATACTCTTACTTTAGTTTTCTCTATAGTCCACTGATATCTGTCTGGGTTATTTTAGGAGATCCAGGACCAGAAGGCCCTCCGGGACTTAAAGGTCCATCGGGGCCACCTGGCCCTCCTGGTCCTAGGGGCTTAATGGGGCCCATTGGACTCACGCCAGACCTGTCCCACATCAAACGTGGCCTTCGAGGACCTGTGGTAGGTTGATATGTTGGCGTTTTTCCTTGACAGTTGTTATAGTTTAAGAGAACATTTTACTTGCAAATATTGCATATAATTTGCCATATTTATGATATGGTGTCTGAATAAGCAAATACTAGTGCAAATGTGCATGTATCCTGACTGAGTCATTGTAGGATACTGTAAACCACACTTTTGCCCACCTTTGTCTTCTGTTGGCCCAATTCCACACCTCTGCATTGTGTTATTAGGCAGAATCACCTAATTAATCTGGAATTTAATCTAATCCGGAATGCAGTTAAACCTGGAAAGGCTCTTTAGATTCCAGTTGGAGTTTTTATGGGGTTGTGGGTTTTTACTTGCCAGAGTAATTCCGATAATTTAGTAATCCTGCATTGTGAGACAGGGCCCAGGAGAGTATTTGTGTGAACTGGACAAATTTCTTGTGTTTCATTTGACACACTGGGAAAAAAAAACACACACACACTCTTAAAAATGCACCCATTTTTTTCAGGTGAATAAGGGATGACACATAGTAATGGCAAAAACAACAGAGGACTGAATCCATTTACAGCTGCAGTTGTTTTTTTTGGCTCGGTGCATTTTTGTCTTGCCTGTGAGCGTGAACACTCACTCACAAATCAAAAATGTGCAGGAGGTGGCCAGGAAGTCATACTTTTCGGGGGGATTTTTTTACGCTTGTATTTTTGCAATGAATTCTACATTTATTGCATAAATACAGGTGTTGTTGGCGTGATAAATCAGGCTAACAACTCCTGCAGTCGCACCACGAGCTGCATGAGGTGGAACAACAGGAAAAGTGATGTATTACTTACCACAAGTGACACTTGTATTTTAATTTCCAGCTCTTTATTTCTTTGTGATCTGTTAAAACATGATTTAGAGGGAGTTGTCCTCTCTTCACACAAAACCCACATTAGGTTGCAAGCACTGTTGTGCGGTTTGGCAGACGGATCTCATGTGTTTCACTGACAAAGGCTGTGGGATAAAGACTTCCCACCGATCAGAAAATTGCCCTTCCCTCTTACGCAATGTCATCACTCTTCTGAAGTTACGACTATTCCACGGAAGAGATCAAAACAGTCTTTACCATCAAGCTGACGTCACTCAGAAATGGCCTGCAGGCGGGCACAGACTTAAACTTGCGCAATCTCTTCTGCAGTGAAGATCTTAATGTTGTGTTTAAAATCATTTCGCGCAAATGAGATTATACTGAATTGTACATGAATCCATTTTGTTCCTCTGTGTGCACGGCGTCTCCTTAAATTGCATGTGTCACCATGGTACCAAACACACATACAATCCCGGCATGCACGTCCACCTGACTTTGAGTAAGAAAGCAAACTGACACACACTTTGATTCAAACATAAATAAAATGTTTTTTATTATTGTTATTATTATTATTTAACAGGGCACTCCAGGAGCACCAGGAAAGGACGGCCTAAAGGTGAGATTAAATCCTAATATTGTCATACCTGTTTTCTTTTAAAGTTTCATACTTTCTTCGGAGTTTACAGGGTAAAAAAAAGCACACAACTGATTCTAGGATGCTAACAAATCCTCAGTTGGATGCTGATGGAGAGAGAAAACCAGGCTGGTGACGGTAGATATAAATATATAAATACAAGAGCAGAGCATTTTAAATTAATATATGTGTAGATAAGTATTTGTAGATAGTTGAAGTCACGTTTTATTAATATTACTTAAGTAAAAGTATTTAAGTATGTGACATTTACTATACTTAAGTATCAAAAGTCACTTTCTGATATAAAATGTACTTGAGTTTTAGAAGTATAAGTATGAAAAAGAGTTAGGATTGAGCCATGGTAGCTCAGTGGTAGGGCTCTGCTGATTCCTGGCTCTGCTAGTCTGTATGTGTCCTTGAGCAAGACACTTAACCCCATGTTAAAGCGGGTGAATGGGTGAATGGCTGTAGTGTGAAGCAGACTAGAAAAACTAAATACAGACCATTACCAACTCTTCTTCTTCTGACTTTATTGGTTGTAACAAGTAATAAAGATAGTTAGAGGAAATGTAGTGGAGTGAAAGGAAAAGATGCAAGAAATATAAATAACAAAGTAAAATACAGATACGTGAGTTTTGTACTTAAGTACAGTAACAAAGTATTTTTGATTAGAGATTGTGTGTTTTTTGTCATCAAGAATTTCCAGTAGTTATCCATAACTCACTGATTCATATGAGGTGTAAAGTCTAGCAGGGTTCCTGTTTGCTTAGCTTCTATATCGTGTGTGGAACATTTCAGATGCTTTGTCTGCCTTCTTGTCACAGCACCTGTGTATATTCTTTCAGCTCAACTGGGATGTTTGTGTGGATAGAGTGGAGGAGGATGGTAATCTGTCTCTCCAAGTAACAAATCCAAACCATCTGCCAAAACACCCACAGCCCCAGTGTGACCCTGAGGCAGACTAATAACCTCAGTAGTCGGGTCAATGTGTGTGTACTTGCTACCGTGAGTCAACAGACAGCCATGACTCTTCAGTCAAGCAGCACTTGTCTCAGTCTCAGTTTTTTTTAGAGGAATTATTTTTGAAATGCATGGATTTCCTTTCTTGGCAAAGTCACAGAAATGATGAATGTCTTTATTTACCCTGTAAATATCTTACAATTACACCAGTTTTGCTCAGCTTAAGGTGAAGATGGATCCAAGTTCGTCTTGGCTCACTGAAAATACATCAAAGCTCACTCAAAGTCACACTGTAAAGAAAAGTTGAAGCTTTGTGGGAAGTAAAGTAAGGTTCACTGTTAGAAGAGTAAGGTTTAGTTGTGAATTAAGATGTACGTTTTTCTTTTTAATTGAGGCGCTTGTGTTGACTCTCAATACTTCTGTCTCTTAAACTTGTATATAATCAATTCCTTTCTTGTTTTTTTCATAATGTCCTTCACCTAAACTATTTTGTTTGGATTCCCAAGGGCGAGAGAGGAGCTCCTGGGCCTGTTGGACCACCAGTAAGACTTTACTCTATCTAAACCAGTCATGTCCAAAGTCCAACCAACCTGCGGGCCAATCAGTCACTCAGATTTTTTACGGCCCGCAGCTTCAGTTTTATCATGTATTGTTTGAGCCAGGGACAGACTGGGACAGGAAATCAGTCATGCGTCATCCCTGTTAGCTCAGCACAATAAATTATTTTTATTTTATTTTATAAAACAGTGCATTTGTATGTAACTTGCCTTTAAAAAAAAAAAAGGTCTGGAGTGAAGAATTGCCCCCCGGGAATCTTTAATCTTAACGTTAAACACCACAATTACTGCTCATGTCCACTCTCCACTGAGCAGATGTGTATTTATGTTGTAATTTGTTAAGTCTTTTCTTTTTTTTTAAATGAAATACTTAATTAAGATGATCAGTCACTTTAAAGAAGAAAAGGTTTTTTAAAAGTCACTTTTACTTCACTGCTAGGGCCCACCAGGCTCTTTTGACTTCCTGCTCCTGCTGATGGCAGACATCCGTCATGACATCGCTGACCTGCAGAGCAAGGTGTACGGCCGACCGATGCCCTCCCCAGTGGACGACTTTGCTGCAGTTCCCGACGGCTGGAGGGACAACCAGGAGAGTATAGATACAGGGTCTGGTGAGGGCGATGAAGAGGCTCCACCTCGAACAAGCGGAGGCTCCAAGAGGACCAAGATGAGGAAACAAGCACGAGAAAGAACTGACTTTGACTAAAATATTTAAAGAGGGTGGATTTAAATACTGTATGCAGATGTAAATACTGTGGCTTGTATTTTTATTTAATTGCCCTGTATTTTTTTTTATCATAGATTTATTTTTGTATAATATACAGGATGATGTGTCTTCTTTTCTTTTTTTGTTTTTAGCGCCAAAGTCACCATGGCCTAAACCAGCTTTGGCACTGAAGATTTTATTTTTCTGTAGAGTAAATGCATTTTCTGAGGGTCATAGCATCCTTTCACTGAAATCTGATGGTGTTATCTCCCATGAGGATACCCCCCATTTCCAGATTTTCCACAAAAAGACTACCACTCAAAGCAAAACGTACTTTTGTGCTAAACATTAAATTGCAGCTCCTTTGTGGCATTCACTGTGGAAGGAGACTGCTTTGTCTGTCAGAGAGTTAAGCCACACTAAAGGCAGAAACCCTACATATACCTGTGTTGCTGAACGAGGCCAGTTCAAAGCTGTCTGCAACAGTAATTTTGAATTTCCATCAGTAATGTATGGTTTCTTCACAGCACATTAAACATGTCACTCATGTTAACAGTTTGCTCCTCATTGCTTTGTATATTGTATATGTATATATATACGATTTATCTATATATATATATATATATATATATATATATATATATATATATATATACATACATACATACATATACGATTTATTTATATATACATTATGTTTCACACAATCCGAGTGAGCCACAAAAAATACATATTACTTGTGAATTCATTTGAATAGAATGAAGACTGCTATGTGGCTCCGCTACATTATTCTAAGAAGTGTTAAGAGATGAAAAAGAATTTCATTTGTAGTCATGGCTGTCCAAAATTAATTGCCGTTTGTATGTCATTTAATGTGGGCCACACGGTGGTGTAGTGGTTACAATGTTAAATGTCAAAGGCATGTGGTGGCCCTACGTACAGCTTCCCTTCATTTAACCAGAAAAATTACTCAAACAATCAAGTGCAGTGTCAATGATATGATTACTCAACTAATAATTTTAAATCTATTAGTCTGAAGGGAAATGATACTTAACAACAAGAGGATAACGGTTTTTGCATTTAATCCTATTTGCCTTGGTAGGTGACACTGTAGTTCCCTGGATTTATCATAGGAGTTGACTGTATTCTCCATCAGACGGTGGTCTTCTCAAAGCCAAAAATACAAAGCACTGTCATCTTCTGAATACTGAATGTTTCTCTTAAACATTTAAGCCTTTTTCCCCCCATTTTCCTCTGCTTTCATAACTTGTATTTATCTCACATTTTCATGGGTAAGGAGTGACCTATAATGTTGTTTGCATGACCAAGACAAGATGATGGTCCTTTCTTTTCTGCAAATAACTAGATCATGCTTCCAAAATTAGTTGGCACAGTGGTGAAAATTTACAGGCAAAACGGCCTGTAAACACAGTGTTTATATGTGTTTGTGTGTGTGTACAAGTACTGGTCTACAGTAGCACTCAAGTTAAAGTAACGAAGTAGCTTGTTTATAGTGTACTAGTTACTTAGTTACTTTCTTAAACAAGGTTGGGGTTCGTCTGTGGTGGAAAAAGGACTGTGGGACACAAATCTCACATGAATTGTTTTTAATTAAAGCAAACCTTTACAAAGTGCTGACAAAATAAAATATGTAAACAGCGTAATGTATCAGTAGTGATGGGCAAATGATGCAGAGGGTTTGGATCTTTAGTCACTCTTCCTGAAGCGGAGTGGATACATTGTATCGGAGCTCCTATCAAAACACCAGCATCACGTGACTGATGACATTCGACGATCGGTGTATCACTTTGCGCTTCATTGCTTTATACAACTTTATACTCTACACTGTGGTAACTTGCATGCAAGTATCTCTGCATCCCAGCATCATCCGTTCCCTGTGGAAGGATTTTCTCCAAAGCTGGAGAGCTGGTGAGCCAGAAGAGGAGCAGACTGAAGCCTGCCAATGTGGAACAAATTATATTTCTAAATAAAAGCCTGTGAAGACAAATTACATGTCTGTGAATAAACATTCCTCCTCGATCATACAAGTCCTCCAGCGACAAACTGGAGTAAGACACGTAACACAAAAACAATCTCTCTGAGTTCAAATAATGTGACGTTTTTCGTGGCTCTGTGTGTCTGTCTGTGCTTCCACACTTGCTTGAAATATGAGCAACCGAGGCTGACAGAAGCTTATTAGAATTTGTGATAGACTAACACGGTTGCCCAGAAAGTTTTGACCCTGAGGTGACACACAACCTCCTGAACTGAAGTCAGAGGCTTGATGCATGAATGGGACGAAGTCTGCCATATAAGCCAGGGGTTGTGGG